>NC_088784.1:114454146-114622126 GCF_958450345.1 Calliphora vicina | reverse complement strand
ATCAATAAGCCTTTAAACAATCATATTTCTGATCAATAAGCTTTAAACAATCATATTTATGATCAATAAGCGTTTAAACAATCATATTTCTGATCAATAAGCCTTTAAACAATCATATTTATGATCAATAAGCGTTTAAACAATCATATTTCTTATCAATAAGCCTTTAAACAATCATATTTATGATCAATAAGCGTTTAAACAATCATATTTCTTATCAATAAGCCTTTAAACAATCATATTTCTGATCAATAAGCCTTTAAACAATCATATTTATGATCAATAAGCGTTTAAACAATCATATTTATGATCAATAAGCGTTTAAACAATCATATTTCTGATCAATAAGCCTTTAAACAATCATATTTATGATCAATAAGCGTTTAAACAATCATATTTATGATCAATAAGCGTTTAAACAATCATATTTCTGATCAATAAGCCTTTAAACAATCATATTTATGATCAATAAGCGTTTAAACAATCATATTTCTTATCAATAAGCCTTTAAACAATCATATTTCTGATCAATAAGCCTTTAAACAATCATATTTATGATCAATAAGCGTTTAAACAATCATATTTCTGATCAATAAGCGTTTAAACAATCATATTTCTGATCAATAAGCGTTTAAACAATCATATTTATGATCAATAAGCGTTTAAACAATCATATTTATGATCAATAAGCGTTTAAACAATCATATTTCTGATCAATAAGCGTTTAAACAATCATATTTCTGATCAATAAGCTTTAAACAATCATATTTATGATCAATAAGCGTTTAAACAATCATATTTCTTATCAATAAGCCTTTAAACAATCATATTTATGATCAATAAGCGTTTAAACAATCATATTTCTTATCAATAAGCCTTTAAACAATCATATTTCTGATCAATAAGCCTTTAAACAATCATATTTATGATCAATAAGCGTTTAAACAATCATATTTCTTATCAATAAGCCTTTAAACAATCATATTTCTGATCAATAAGCCTTCAAACAATCATATTTATGATCAATAAGCGTTTAAACAATCATATTTCTGATCAATAAGCCTTTAAACAATCATATTTATGATCAATAGCGTTTAAACAATCATATTTCTTATCAATAAGCCTTTAAACAATCATATTTCTGATCAATAAGCCTTTAAACAATCATATTTATGATCAATAAGCGTTTAAACAATCATATTTCTTATCAATAAGCCTTTAAACAATCATATTTCTGATCAATAAGCCTTTAAACAATCATATTTATGATCAATAAGCGTTTAAACAATCATATTTCTGATCAATAAGCGTTTAAACAATCATATTTCTGATCAATAAGCGTTTAAACAATCATATTTCTTATCAATAAGCCTTTAAACAATCATTTTTATGATCAATAAGCGTTTAAACAATCATATTTCTTATCAATAAGCCTTTAAACAATCATATTTATGATCAATAAGCGTTTAAACAATCATATTTCTTATCAATAAGCCTTTAAACAATCATATTTCTGATCAATAAGCCTTTAAACAATCATATTTATGATCAATAAGCGTTTAAACAATCATATTTCTGATCAATAAGCGTTTAAACAATCATATTTCTGATCAATAAGCGTTTAAACAATCATATTTATGATCAATAAGCGTTTAAACAATCATATTTATGATCAATAAGCGTTTAAACAATCATATTTCTGATCAATAAGCCTTTAAACAATCATATTTATGATCAATAAGCGTTTAAACAATCATATTTATGATCAATAAGCGTTTAAACAATCATATTTCTGATCAATAAGCCTTTAAACAATCATATTTATGATCAATAAGCGTTTAAACAATCATATTTCTTATCAATAAGCCTTTAAACAATCATATTTCTTATCAATAAGCCTTTAAACAATCATATTTATGATCAATAAGCGTTTAAACAATCATATTTCTGATCAATAAGCGTTTAAACAATCATATTTCTGATCAATAAGCGTTTAAACAATCATATTTATGATCAATAAGCGTTTAAACAATCATATTTCTGATCAATAAGCGTTTAAACAATCATATTTATGATCAATAAGCGTTTAAACAATCATATTTATGATCAATAAGCGTTTAAACAATCATATTTCTGATCAATAAGCGTTTAAACACTCATATTTCTGATCAATAAGCCTTTAAACAATCATATTTATGATCAATAAGCGTTTAAACAATCATATTTCTTATCAATAAGCCTTTAAACAATCATATTTATGATCAATAAGCGTTTAAACAATCATATTTATGATCAATAAGCGTTTAAACAATCATATTTCTGATCAATAAGCGTTTAAACAATCATATTTCTGATCAATAAGCCTTTAAACAATCATATTTATGATCAATAAGCGTTTAAACAATCATATTTCTTATCAATAAGCCTTTAAACAATCATATTTATGATCAATAAGCGTTTAAACAATCATATTTCTTATCAATAAGCCTTTAAACAATCATATTTCTGATCAATAAGCCTTTAAACAATCATATTTATGATCAATAAGCGTTTAAACAATCATATTTATGATCAATAAGCGTTTAAACAATCATATTTCTGATCAATAAGCCTTTAAACAATCATATTTATGATCAATAAGCGTTTAAACAATCATATTTCTTATCAATAAGCCTTTAAACAATCATATTTATGATCAATAAGCGTTTAAACAATCATATTTATGATCAATAAGCGTTTAAACAATCATATTTCTGATCAATAAGCGTTTAAACAATCATATTTATGATCAATAAGCGTTTAAACAATCATATTTCTTATCAATAAGCCTTTAAACAATCATATTTCTGATCAATAAGCCTTTAAACAATCATATTTATGATCAATAAGCGTTTAAACAATCATATTTCTGATCAATAAGCCTTTAAACAATCATATTTATGATCAATAAGCGTTTAAACAATCATATTTCTTATCAATAAGCCTTTAAACAATCATATTTATGATCAATAAGCGTTTAAACAATCATATTTCTTATCAATAAGCCTTTAAACAATCATATTTCTGATCAATAAGCCTTTAAACAATCATATTTATGATCAATAAGCGTTTAAACAATCATATTTATGATCAATAAGCGTTTAAACAATCATATTTCTGATCAATAAGCCTTTAAACAATCATATTTATGATCAATAAGCGTTTAAACAATCATATTTATGATCAATAAGCGTTTAAACAATCATATTTCTGATCAATAAGCCTTTAAACAATCATATTTATGATCAATAAGCGTTTAAACAATCATATTTCTTATCAATAAGCCTTTAAACAATCATATTTCTTATCAATAAGCCTTTAAACAATCATATTTATGATCAATAAGCGTTTAAACAATCATATTTCTGATCAATAAGCGTTTAAACAATCATATTTCTGATCAATAAGCGTTTAAACAATCATATTTATGATCAATAAGCGTTTAAACAATCATATTTATGATCAATAAGCGTTTAAACAATCATATTTCTGATCAATAAGCGTTTAAACAATCATATTTCTGATCAATAAGCCTTTAAACAATCATATTTATGATCAATAAGCGTTTAAACAATCATATTTCTTATCAATAAGCCTTTAAACAATCATATTTATGATCAATAAGCGTTTAAACAATCATATTTCTTATCAATAAGCCTTTAAACAATCATATTTCTGATCAATAAGCCTTTAAACAATCATATTTATGATCAATAAGCGTTTAAACAATCATATTTATGATCAATAAGCGTTTAAACAATCATATTTCTGATCAATAAGCCTTTAAACAATCATATTTATGATCAATAGGCGTTTAAACAATCATATTTCTTATCAATAAGCCTTTAAACAATCATATTTCTTATCAATAAGCCTTTAAACAATCATATTTATGATCAATAAGCGTTTAAACAATCATATTTCTTATCAATAAGCCTTTAAACAATCATATTTCTGATCAATAAGCGTTTAAACAATCATATTTCTGATCAATAAGCGTTTAAACAATCATATTTATGATCAATAAGCGTTTAAACAATCATATTTATGATCAATAAGCGTTTAAACAATCATATTTCTGATCAATAAGCGTTTAAACACTCATATTTCTGATCAATAAGCGTTTAAACAATCATATTTCTGATCAATAAGCGTTTAAACAATCATATTTATGATCAATAAGCGTTTAAACAATCATATTTCTGATCAATAAGCGTTTAAACAATCATATTTCTGATCAATAAGCCTTTAAACAATCATATTTATGATCAATAAGCGTTTAAACAATCATATTTCTTATCAATAAGCCTTTAAACAATCATATTTATGATCAATAAGCGTTTAAACAATCATATTTCTTATCAATAAGCCCTTAAACAATCATATTTCTGATCAATAAGCCTTTAAACAATCATATTTATGATCAATAAGCGTTTAAACAATCATATTTATGATCAATAAGCGTTTAAACAATCATATTTCTGATCAATAAGCCTTTAAACAATCATATTTATGATCAATAAGCGTTTAAACAATCATATTTCTTATCAATAAGCCTTTAAACAATCATATTTATGATCAATAAGCGTTTAAACAATCATATTTATGATCAATAAGCGTTTAAACAATCATATTTCTGATCAATAAGCGTTTAAACAATCATATTTATGATCAATAAGCGTTTAAACAATCATATTTCTTATCAATAAGCCTTTAAACAATCATATTTCTGATCAATAAGCCTTTAAACAATCATATTTATGATCAATAAGCGTTTAAACAATCATATTTCTGATCAATAAGCCTTTAAACAATCATATTTATGATCAATAAGCGTTTAAACAATCATATTTCTTATCAATAAGCCTTTAAACAATCATATTTATGATCAATAAGCGTTTAAACAATCATATTTCTTATCAATAAGCCTTTAAACAATCATATTTCTGATCAATAAGCCTTTAAACAATCATATTTATGATCAATAAGCGTTTAAACAATCATATTTATGATCAATAAGCGTTTAAACAATCATATTTCTGATCAATAAGCCTTTAAACAATCATATTTATGATCAATAAGCGTTTAAACAATCATATTTATGATCAATAAGCGTTTAAACAATCATATTTCTGATCAATAAGCCTTTAAACAATCATATTTATGATCAATAAGCGTTTAAACAATCATATTTCTGATCAATAAGCGTTTAAACAATCATATTTCTGATCAATAAGCGTTTAAACAATCATATTTATGATCAATAAGCGTTTAAACAATCATATTTATGATCAATAAGCGTTTAAACAATCATATTTCTGATCAATAAGCGTTTAAACAATCATATTTCTGATCAATAAGCCTTTAAACAATCATATTTATGATCAATAAGCGTTTAAACAATCATATTTCTTATCAATAAGCCTTTAAACAATCATATTAATGATCAATAAGCGTTTAAACAATCATATTTCTTATCAATAAGCCTTTAAACAATCATATTTCTGATCAATAAGCCTTTAAACAATCATATTTATGATCAATAAGCGTTTAAACAATCATATTTATGATCAATAAGCGTTTAAACAATCATATTTCTGATCAATAAGCCTTTAAACGATCATATTTATGATCAATAGGCGTTTAAACAATCATATTTCTTATCAATAAGCCTTTAAACAATCATATTTCTTATCAATAAGCCTTTAAACAATCATATTTATGATCAATAAGCGTTTAAACAATCATATTTCTTATCAATAAGCCTTTAAACAATCATATTTCTGATCAATAAGCCTTTAAACAATCATATTTATGATCAATAAGCGTTTAAACAATCATATTTCTGATCAATAAGCGTTTAAACAATCATATTTCTGATCAATAAGCGTTTAAACAATCATATTTCTTATCAATAAGCCTTTAAACAATCATATTTATGATCAATAAGCGTTTAAACAATCATATTTCTTATCAATAAGCCTTTAAACAATCATATTTATGATCAATAAGCGTTTAAACAATCATATTTCTTATCAATAAGCCTTTAAACAATCATATTTCTGATCAATAAGCCTTTAAACAATCATATTTATGATCAATAAGCGTTTAAACAATCATATTTCTGATCAATAAGCGTTTAAACAATCATTTTTCTGATCAATAAGCGTTTAAACAATCATATTTATGATCAATAAGCGTTTAAACAATCATATTTATGAAAAATAAGCGTTTAAACAATCATATTTCTGATCAATAAGCCTTTAAACAATCATATTTATGATCAATAAGCGTTTAAACAATCACATTTATGATCAATAAGCGTTTAAACAATCATATTTCTGATCAATAAGCCTTTAAACAATCATATTTATGATCAATAAGCGTTTAAACAATCATATTTCTTATCAATAAGCCTTTAAACAATCATATTTCTTATCAATAAGCCTTTAAACAATCATATTTATGATCAATAAGCGTTTAAGCAATCATATTTCTGATCAATAAGCGTTTAAACAATCATATTTCTGATCAATAAGCGTTTAAACAATCATATTTATGATCAATAAGCGTTTAAACAATCATATTTCTGATCAATAAGCGTTTAAACAATCATATTTATGATCAATAAGCGTTTAAACAATCATATTTATGATCAATAAGCGTTTAAACAATCATATTTCTGATCAATAAGCGTTTAAACACTCATATTTCTGATCAATAAGCGTTTAAACAATCATATTTATGATCAATAAGCGTTTAAACAATCATATTTATGATCAATAAGCGTTTAAACAATCATATTTCTGATCAATAAGCGTTTAAACAATCATATTTATGATCAATAAGCGTTTAAACAATCATATTTCTGATCAATAAGCGTTTAAACAATCATATTTCTGATCAATAAGCCTTTAAACAATCATATTTATGATCAATAAGCGTTTAAACAATCATATTTCTTATCAATAAGCCTTTAAACAATCATATTTATGATCAATAAGCGTTTAAACAATCATATTTCTTATCAATAAGCCTTTAAACAATCATATTTCTGATCAATAAGCCTTTAAACAATCATATTTATGATCAATAAGCGTTTAAACAATCATATTTATGATCAATAAGCGTTTAAACAATCATATTTCTGATCAATAAGCCTTTAAACAATCATATTTATGATCAATAAGCGTTTAAACAATCATATTTCTTATCAATAAGCCTTTAAACAATCATATTTATGATCAATAAGCGTTTAAACAATCATATTTCTTATCAATAAGCCTTTAAACAATCATATTTCTGATCAATAAGCCTTTAAACAATCATATTTATGATCAATAAGCGTTTAAACAATCATATTTCTTATCAATAAGCCTTTAAACAATCATATTTCTGATCAATAAGCCTTTAAACAATCATATTTATGATCAATAAGCGTTTAAACAATCATATTTCTGATCAATAAGCCTTTAAACAATCATATTTATGATCAATAAGCGTTTAAACAATCATATTTCTTATCAATAAGCCTTTAAACAATCATATTTATGATCAATAAGCGTTTAAACAATCATATTTCTTATCAATAAGCCTTTAAACAATCATATTTCTGATCAATAAGCCTTTAAACAATCATATTTATGATCAATAAGCGTTTAAACAATCATATTTATGATCAATAAGCGTTTAAACAATCATATTTCTGATCAATAAGCCTTTAAACAATCATATTTATGATCAATAAGCGTTTAAACAATCATATTTATGATCAATAAGCGTTTAAACAATCATATTTCTGATCAATAAGCCTTTAAACAATCATATTTATGATCAATAAGCGTTTAAACAATCATATTTCTTATCAATAAGCCTTTAAACAATCATATTTCTTATCAATAAGCCTTTAAACAATCATATTTATGATCAATAAGCGTTTAAACAATCATATTTCTGATCAATAAGCGTTTAAACAATCATATTTCTGATCAATAAGCGTTTAAACAATCATATTTATGATCAATAAGCGTTTAAACAATCATATTTATGATCAATAAGCGTTTAAACAATCATATTTCTGATCAATAAGCGTTTAAACAATCATATTTCTGATCAATAAGCCTTTAAACAATCATATTTATGATCAATAAGCGTTTAAACAATCATATTTCTTATCAATAAGCCTTTAAACAATCATATTTATGATCAATAAGCGTTTAAACAATCATATTTCTTATCAATAAGCCTTTAAACAATCATATTTCTGATCAATAAGCCTTTAAACAATCATATTTATGATCAATAAGCGTTTAAACAATCATATTTATGATCAATAAGCGTTTAAACAATCATATTTCTGATCAATAAGCCTTTAAACAATCATATTTATGATCAATAGGCGTTTAAACAATCATATTTCTTATCAATAAGCCTTTAAACAATCATATTTCTTATCAATAAGCCTTTAAACAATCATATTTATGATCAATAAGCGTTTAAACAATCATATTTCTTATCAATAAGCCTTTAAACAATCATATTTCTGATCAATAAGCCTTTAAACAATCATATTTATGATCAATAAGCGTTTAAACAATCATATTTCTGATCAATAAGCGTTTAAACAATCATATTTCTGATCAATAAGCGTTTAAACAATCATATTTCTTATCAATAAGCCTTTAAACAATCATATTTATGATCAATAAGCGTTTAAACAATCATATTTCTTATCAATAAGCCTTTAAACAATCATATTTATGATCAATAAGCGTTTAAACAATCATATTTCTTATCAATAAGCCTTTAAACAATCATATTTCTGATCAATAAGCCTTTAAACAATCATATTTATGATCAATAAGCGTTTAAACAATCATATTTCTGATCAATAAGCGTTTAAACAATCATATTTCTGATCAATAAGCGTTTAAACAATCATATTTATGATCAATAAGCGTTTAAACAATCATATTTATGATCAATAAGCGTTTAAACAATCATATTTCTGATCAATAAGCCTTTAAACAATCATATTTATGATCAATAAGCGTTTAAACAATCATATTTATGATCAATAAGCGTTTAAACAATCATATTTCTGATCAATAAGCCTTTAAACAATCATATTTATGATCAATAAGCGTTTAAACAATCATATTTCTTATCAATAAGCCTTTAAACAATCATATTTCTTATCAATAAGCCTTTAAACAATCATATTTATGATCAATAAGCGTTTAAACAATCATATTTCTGATCAATAAGCGTTTAAACAATCATATTTCTGATCAATAAGCGTTTAAACAATCATATTTATGATCAATAAGCGTTTAAACAATCATATTTCTGATCAATAAGCGTTTAAACAATCATATTTATGATCAATAAGCGTTTAAACAATCATATTTATGATCAATAAGCCTTTAAACAATCATATTTCTGATCAATAAGCGTTTAAACACTCATATTTCTGATCAATAAGCGTTTAAACAATCATATTTATGATCAATAAGCGTTTAAACAATCATATTTATGATCAATAAGCGTTTAAACAATCATATTTCTGATCAATAAGCGTTTAAACAATCATATTTATGATCAATAAGCGTTTAAACAATCATATTTCTGATCAATAAGCGTTTAAACAATCATATTTCTGATCAATAAGCCTTTAAACAATCATATTTATGATCAATAAGCGTTTAAACAATCATATTTATGATCAATAAGCGTTTAAACAATCATATTTCTTATCAATAAGCCTTTAAACAATCATATTTCTGATCAATAAGCCTTTAAACAATCATATTTATGATCAATAAGCGTTTAAACAATCATATTTATGATCAATAAGCGTTTAAACAATCATATTTCTGATCAATAAGCCTTTAAACAATTATATTTATGATCAATAAGCGTTTAAACAATCATATTTCTTATCAATAAGCCTTTAAACAATCATATTTATGATCAATAAGCGTTTAAACAATCATATTTCTTATCAATAAGCCTTTAAACAATCATATTTCTGATCAATAAGCATTTAAACAATCATATTTATGATCAATAAGCGTTTAAACAATCATATTTCTTATCAATAAGACTTTAAACAATCATATTTCTGATCAATAAGCCTTTAAACAATCATATTTATGATCAATAAGCGTTTAAACAATCATGTTTCTGATCAATAAGCCTTTAAACAATCATATTTATGATCAATAAGCGTTTAAACAATCATATTTCTTATCAATAAGCCTTTAAACAATCATATTTATGATCAATAAGCGTTTAAACAATCATATTTCTTATCAATAAGCCTTTAAACAATCATATTTCTGATCAATAAGCCTTTAAACAATCATATTTATGATCAATAAGCGTTTAAACAATCATATTTATGATCAATAAGCGTTTAAACAATCATATTTCTGATCAATAAGCCTTTAAACAATCATATTTATGATCAATAAGCGTTTAAACAATCATATTTATGATCAATAAGCGTTTAAACAATCATATTTCTGATCAATAAGCCTTTAAACAATCATATTTATGATCAATAAGCGTTTAAACAATCATATTTCTTATCAATAAGCCTTTAAACAATCATATTTCTTATCAATAAGCCTTTAAACAATCATATTTATGATCAATAAGCGTTTAAACAATCATATTTCTGATCAATAAGCGTTTAAACAATCATATTTCTGATCAATAAGCGTTTAAACAATCATATTTATGATCAATAAGCGTTTAAACAATCATATTTATGATCAATAAGCGTTTAAACAATCATATTTCTGATCAATAAGCGTTTAAACAATCATATTTCTGATCAATAAGCCTTTAAACAATCATATTTATGATCAATAAGCGTTTAAACAATCATATTTCTTATCAATAAGCCTTTAAACAATCATATTTATGATCAATAAGCGTTTAAACAATCATATTTCTTATCAATAAGCCTTTAAACAATCATATTTCTGATCAATAAGCCTTTAAACAATCATATTTATGATCAATAAGCGTTTAAACAATCATATTTATGATCAATAAGCGTTTAAACAATCATATTTCTGATCAATAAGCCTTTAAACAATCATATTTATGATCAATAGGCGTTTAAACAATCATATTTCTTATCAATAAGCCTTTAAACAATCATATTTCTTATCAATAAGCCTTTAAACAATCATATTTATGATCAATAAGCGTTTAAACAATCATATTTCTTATCAATAAGCCTTTAAACAATCATATTTCTGATCAATAAGCCTTTAAACAATCATATTTATGATCAATAAGCGTTTAAACAATCATATTTCTGATCAATAAGCGTTTAAACAATCATATTTCTGATCAATAAGCGTTTAAACAATCATATTTCTTATCAATAAGCCTTTAAACAATCATATTTATGATCAATAAGCGTTTAAACAATCATATTTCTTATCAATAAGCCTTTAAACAATCATATTTATGATCAATAAGCGTTTAAACAATCATATTTCTTATCAATAAGCCTTTAAACAATCATATTTCTGATCAATAAGCCTTTAAACAATCATATTTATGATCAATAAGCGTTTAAACAATCATATTTCTGATCAATAAGCGTTTAAACAATCATATTTCTGATCAATAAGCGTTTAAACAATCATATTTATGATCAATAAGCGTTTAAACAATCATATTTATGATCAATAAGCGTTTAAACAATCATATTTCTGATCAATAAGCCTTTAAACAATCATATTTATGATCAATAAGCGTTTAAACAATCATATTTATGATCAATAAGCGTTTAAACAATCATATTTCTGATCAATGAGCCTTTAAACAATCATATTTATGATCAATAAGCGTTTAAACAATCATATTTCTTATCAATAAGCCTTTAAACAATCATATTTCTTATCAATAAGCCTTTAAACAATCATATTTATGATCAATAAGCGTTTAAACAATCATATTTCTGATCAATAAGCGTTTAAACAATCATATTTCTGATCAATAAGCGTTTAAACAATCATATTTATGATCAATAAGCGTTTAAACAATCATATTTCTGATCAATAAGCGTTTAAACAATCATATTTATGATCAATAAGCGTTTAAACAATCATATTTCTGATCAATAAGCGTTTAAACAATCATATTTCTGATCAATAAGCGTTTAAACAATCATATTTCTGATCAATAAGCCTTTAAACAATCATATTTATGATCAATAAGCGTTTAAACAATCATATTTCTTATCAATAAGCCTTTAAACAATCATATTTATGATCAATAAGCGTTTAAACAATCATATTTCTTATCAATAAGCCTTTAAACAATCATATTTCTGATCAATAAGCCTTTAAACAATCATATTTATGATCAATAAGCGTTTAAACAATCATATTTCTGATCAATAAGCGTTTAAACAATCATATTTCTGATCAATAAGCGTTTAAACAATCATATTTATGATCAATAAGCGTTTAAACAATCATATTTCTGATCAATAAGCGTTTAAACAATCATATTTATGATCAATAAGCGTTTAAACAATCATATTTATGATCAATAAGCGTTTAAACAATCATATTTCTGATCAATAAGCCTTTAAACAATCATATTTATGATCAATAAGCGTTTAAACAATCATATTTCTTATCAATAAGCCTTTAAACAATCATATTTATGATCAATAAGCGTTTAAACAATCATATTTCTTATCAATAAGCCTTTAAACAATCATATTTCTGATCAATAAGCCTTTAAACAATCATATTTATGATCAATAAGCGTTTAAACAATCATATTTATGATCAATAAGCGTTTAAACAATCATATTTCTGATCAATAAGCCTTTAAACAATCATATTTATGATCAATAGGCGTTTAAACAATCATATTTCTTATCAATAAGCCTTTAAACAATCATATTTCTGATCAATAAGCCTTTAAACAATCATATTTATGATCAATAAGCGTTTAAACAATCATATTTCTTATCAATAAGCCTTTAAACAATCATATTTCTGATCAATAAGCCTTTAAACAATCATATTTATGATCAATAAGCGTTTAAACAATCATATTTCTGATCAATAAGCGTTTAAACAATCATATTTCTGATCAATAAGCGTTTAAACAATCATATTTATGATCAATAAGCGTTTAAACAATCATATTTCTGATCAATAAGCCTTTAAACAATCATATTTATGATCAATAAGCGTTTAAACAATCATATTTCTTATCAATAAGCCTTTAAACAATCATATTTATGATCAATAAGCGTTTAAACAATCATATTTCTTATCAATAAGCCTTTAAACAATCATATTTCTGATCAATAAGCCTTTAAACAATCATATTTATGATCAATAAGCGTTTAAACAATCATATTTCTGATCAATAAGCGTTTAAACAATCATATTTCTGATCAATAAGCGTTTAAACAATCATATTTATGATCAATAAGCGTTTAAACAATCATATTTCTGATCAATAAGCGTTTAAACAATCATATTTATGATCAATAAGCGTTTAAACAATCATATTTATGATCAATAAGCGTTTAAACAATCATATTTCTGATCAATAAGCCTTTAAACAATCATATTTATGATCAATAAGCGTTTAAACAATCATATTTCTTATCAATAAGCCTTTAAACAATCATATTTATGATCAATAAGCGTTTAAACAATCATATTTCTTATCAATAAGCCTTTAAACAATCATATTTATGATCAATAAGGGTTTAAACAATCATATTTATGATCAATAAGCGTTTAAACAATCATATTTATGATCAATAAGCGTTTAAACAATCATATTTCTGATCAATAAGCCTTTAAACAATCATATTTATGATCAATAGGCGTTTAAACAATCATATTTCTTATCAATAAGCCTTTAAACAATCATATTTCTGATCAATAAGCTTTTAAACAATCATATTTATGATCAATAAGCGTTTAAACAATCATATTTCTTATCAATAAGCCTTTAAACAATCATATTTCTGATCAATAAGCCTTTAAACAATCATATTTATGATCAATAAGCGTTTAAACAATCATATTTCTGATCAATAAGCGTTTAAACAATCATATTTCTGATCAATAAGCGTTTAAACAATCATATTTCTTATCAATAAGCCTTTAAACAATCATATTTATGATCAATAAGCGTTTAAACAATCATATTTCTTATCAATAAGCCTTTAAACAATCATATTTATGATCAATAAGCGTTTAAACAATCATATTTCTTATCAATAAGCCTTTAAACAATCATATTTCTGATCAATAAGCCTTTAAACAATAATATTTATGATCAATAAGCGTTTAAACAATCATATTTCTGATCAATAAGCGTTTAAACAATCATATTTCTGATCAATAAGCGTTTAAACAATCATATTTATGATCAATAAGCGTTTAAACAATCATATTTATGATCAATAAGCGTTTAAACAATCATATTTCTGATCAATAAGCCTTTAAACAGTCATATTTATGATCAATAGGCGTTTAAACAATCATATTTCTTATCAATAAGCCTTTAAACAATCATATTTCTGATCAATAAGCCTTTAAACAATCATATTTATGATCAATAAGCGTTTAAACAATCATATTTCTTATCAATAAGCCTTTAAACAATCATATTTCTGATCAATAAGCCTTTAAACAATCATATTTATGATCAATAAGCGTTTAAACAATCATATTTCTGATCAATAAGCGTTTAAACAATCATATTTCTTATCAATAAGCCTTTAAACAATCATATTTATGATCAATAAGCGTTTAAACAATCATATTTCTTATCAATAAGCCTTTAAACAATCATATTTCTGATCAATAAGCCTTTAAACAATCATATTTATGATCAATAAGCGTTTAAACAATCATATTTATGATCAATAAGCGTTTAAACAATCATATTTCTGATCAATAAGCGTTTAAACAATCATATTTCTTATCAATAAGCGTTTAAACAATCATATTTCTTATCAATAAGCCTTTAAACAATCATATTTCTGATCAATAAGCCTTTAAACAATCATATTTATGATCAATAAGCGTTTAAACAATCATATTTCTGATCAATAAGCGTTTAAACAATCATATTTATGATCAATAAGCGTTTAAACAATCATATTTATGATCAATAAGCGTTTAAACAATCATATTTCTTATCAATAAGCCTTTAAACAATCATATTTCTGATCAATAAGCCTTTAAACAATCATATTTATGATCAATAAGCGTTTAAACAATCATATTTCTGATCAATAAGCGTTTAAACAATCATATTTCTGATCAATAAGCGTTTAAACAATCATATTTCTTATCAATAAGCCTTTAAACAATCATATTTATGATCAATAAGCGTTTAAACAATCATATTTCTTATCAATAAGCCTTTAAACAATCATATTTATGATCAATAAGCGTTTAAACAATCATATTTCTTATCAATAAGCCTTTAAACAATCATATTTCTGATCAATAAGCCTTTAAACAATCATATTTATGATCAATAAGCGTTTAAACAATCATATTTCTGATCAATAAGCGTTTAAACAATCATATTTCTGATCAATAAGCGTTTAAACAATCATATTTATGATCAATAAGCGTTTAAACAATCATATTTATGATCAATAAGCGTTTAAATAATCATATTTCTGATCAATAAGCCTTTAAACAATCATATTTATGATCAATAAGCGTTTAAACAATCATATTTATGATCAATAAGCGTTTAAACAATCATATTTCTGATCAATAAGCCTTTAAACAATCATATTTATGATCAATAAGCGTTTAAACAATCATATTTCTTATCAATAAGCCTTTAAACAATCATATTTCTTATCAATAAGCCTTTAAACAATCATATTTATGATCAATAAGCGTTTAAACAATCATATTTCTGATCAATAAGCGTTTAAACAATCATATTTCTGATCAATAAGCGTTTAAACAATCATATTTATGATCAATAAGCGTTTAAACAATCATATTTCTGATCAATAAGCGTTTAAACAATCATATTTATGATCAATAAGCGTTTAAACAATCATATTTCTGATCAATAAGCGTTTAAACAATCATATTTCTGATCAATAAGCGTTTAAACAATCATATTTCTGATCAATAAGCCTTTAAACAATCATATTTATGATCAATAAGCGTTTAAACAATCATATTTCTTATCAATAAGCCTTTAAACAATCATATTTATGATCAATAAGCGTTTAAACAATCATATTTCTTATCAATAAGCCTTTAAACAATCATATTTCTGATCAATAAGCCTTTAAACAATCATATTTATGATCAATAAGCGTTTAAACAATCATATTTCTGATCAATAAGCGTTTAAACAATCATATTTCTGATCAATAAGCGTTTAAACAATCATATTTATGATCAATAAGCGTTTAAACAATCATATTTCTGATCAATAAGCGTTTAAACAATCATATTTATGATCAATAAGCGTTTAAACAATCATATTTATGATCAATAAGCGTTTAAACAATCATATTTCTGATCAATAAGCCTTTAAACAATCATATTTATGATCAATAAGCGTTTAAACAATCATATTTCTTATCAATAAGCCTTTAAACAATCATATTTATGATCAATAAGCGTTTAAACAATCATATTTCTTATCAATAAGCCTTTAAACAATCATATTTCTGATCAATAAGCCTTTAAACAATCATATTTATGATCAATAAGCGTTTAAACAATCATATTTATGATCAATAAGCGTTTAAACAATCATATTTCTGATCAATAAGCCTTTAAACAATCATATTTATGATCAATAGGCGTTTAAACAATCATATTTCTTATCAATAAGCCTTTAAACAATCATATTTCTGATCAATAAGCCTTTAAACAATCATATTTATGATCAATAAGCGTTTAAACAATCATATTTCTTATCAATAAGCCTTTAAACAATCATATTTCTGATCAATAAGCCTTTAAACAATCATATTTATGATCAATAAGCGTTTAAACAATCATATTTCTGATCAATAAGCGTTTAAACAATCATATTTCTGATCAATAAGCGTTTAAACAATCATATTTATGATCAATAAGCGTTTAAACAATCATATTTCTGATCAATAAGCCTTTAAACAATCATATTTATGATCAATAAGCGTTTAAACAATCATATTTCTTATCAATAAGCCTTTAAACAATCATATTTATGATCAATAAGCGTTTAAACAATCATATTTCTTATCAATAAGCCTTTAAACAATCATATTTCTGATCAATAAGCCTTTAAACAATCATATTTATGATCAATAAGCGTTTAAACAATCATATTTCTGATCAATAAGCGTTTAAACAATCATATTTCTGATCAATAAGCGTTTAAACAATCATATTTATGATCAATAAGCGTTTAAACAATCATATTTCTGATCAATAAGCGTTTAAACAATCATATTTATGATCAATAAGCGTTTAAACAATCATATTTATGATCAATAAGCGTTTAAACAATCATATTTCTGATCAATAAGCCTTTAAACAATCATATTTATGATCAATAAGCGTTTAAACAATCATATTTCTTATCAATAAGCCTTTAAACAATCATATTTATGATCAATAAGCGTTTAAACAATCATATTTCTTATCAATAAGCCTTTAAACAATCATATTTATGATCAATAAGCGTTTAAACAATCATATTTATGATCAATAAGCGTTTAAACAATCATATTTATGATCAATAAGCGTTTAAACAATCATATTTCTGATCAATAAGCCTTTAAACAATCATATTTCTGATCAATAAGCGTTTAAACAATCATATTTCTGATCAATAAGCGTTTAAACAATCATATTTATGATCAATAAGCGTTTAAACAATCATATTTATGATCAATAAGCGTTTAAACAATCATATTTCTGATCAATAAGCCTTTAAACAATCATATTTATGATCAATAAGCGTTAAACAATCATATTTCTTATCAATAAGCCTTTAAACAATCATATTTATGATCAATAAGCGTTTAAACAATCATATTTCTGATCAATAAGCGTTTAAACAATCATATTTATGATCAATAAGCGTTTAAACAATCATATTTCTGATCAATAAGCGTTTAAACAATCATATTTATGATCAATAAGCGTTTAAACAATCATATTTATGATCAATAAGCGTTTAAACAATCATATTTCTGATCAATAAGCGTTTAAACACTCATATTTCTGATCAATAAGCGTTTAAACAATCATATTTATGATCAATAAGCGTTTAAACAATCATATTTATGATCAATAAGCGTTTAAACAATCATATTTCTGATCAATAAGCGTTTAAACAATCATATTTATGATCAATAAGCGTTTAAACAATCATATTTCTGATCAATAAGCGTTTAAACAATCATATTTCTGATCAATAAGCCTTTAAACAATCATATTTATGATCAATAAGCGTTTAAACAATCATATTTCTTATCAATAAGCCTTTAAACAATCATATTTATGATCAACTAGCTGACCCGGTGCGCTTCGCCACCCCAATTAGAAGAAAGAAATAGTACTATCAAGTCTCACTTTGTGAATCTAATTGTAAATGTCTAATTTCATATTTCTGGGTCCATTATTATAGAAAATGCAAAATGTATTCCTAATTTTAAATTTTTATGTTTATTATTATAAAATATTCAAAAAGTACCATTGCAATAAGGAAATAGTACCATTGATTATCACTTTTAAATTCGCATTCACTAAACCATAACCCGTCAAGCTTGAATTTTAGATTTGTATATCATTTCCTATATTATCAACTAATTTTGTTTCTATAATACTTAAGATTTAATAAATTATCACAAAACCGAAACCGATCGGTTTTTAATTTTTTAAAACCGAAACCGCGGTTTTGAAATTCTTCGATTTTTTGGAAAGTCTAGGTCCATTATTATAGGAAATTCAAAAAAAGTACCATTAGAATATATAAAAAGTACCAAAAATCCCCCACTTGTGGTTTCCCACTCACTCGGGTCCATATAAGCTTAATTTCATGGCTTTAGGTTCATTGGTGTAGAAATTACAAAAAGTACCATTCGAATAAAGAAAAAGTACCAAAAAGTCTCCCCTAGAATTCTAACTCACTTAGGACCATGTATGCTTAATTTCATGTTTTTAAGTCCATTGCTATAGAAAATTAAAAAAAAGTACCATTAGAATAAACAAAAGGTACCATGAGGTATCCGCTTGAATTTTCAATCACTTAGGACCATATACGCTTAGTTTCATATTTAGGTCCATTATATTATAGAAAATTCAAAAAGTACCATTAGAATATAGAAAAAGTACCAAAAAGCACCCACTTGTAGTTTCCCACTCACTCGGTTCCATATAAGCTTTATTTCATGTTTCTAGGTTCATTGGTGAAGAAATTACAAAAAATACCAATCGAATAAAGAAAAAGTACCACAAAGTCTCCCCATAGAATTCTCACTTACTTAGGACCATATATGCTTAATTTCATGTTTCTAAGTTCATTGTTATAGAAAATTCAAAAAAGTACTATTAGAATAAACAAAAAGTACCAAAAAGTCTCCCCCTAGAATTCTCACTCACTTAGGACCATATATGCTTAACTTCATATTTCTATGTCCATTATTACAGAAAATTCAAAAAGTACCATTCGAATATGGAAAAAGTACCAAAAAGCACCCACTTGTAGTTGCTCACCCACTCCGGTCTTAATTTTATGATTTTAGATTCATTGGTGAAGAAATTACAAAAAGTACCATTCGAATAAAGAAAAAGTACCAAAAAGTCTCCCCCTAGAATTCTCACTCACTTAGAACCATATATGCTTAATTTCATGTCTCTAAGTCCATTGTTATAGAAAATTCAAAAAAGTACCATTAGAATATAGAAAAAGGACCAAAAAGCCCACACTTGTGGTTTCCCACTCACTCGGTTCCATATAAGCTTTATTTAATGTTTCTAGGTTCATTGGTGAAGAAATTACAAAAAGTACCAATCGAATAAAGAAAAAGTACCAAAAAGTCTCCCCCTAGAATTATCACTTACTTAGGACCATATATGCTTAATTTCATGTTTCTAAGTCCATAGTTATAGAAAATTCAAAAAAGTACCATTAGAATATAGAAAAAGTACCAAAAACCCACACTTGTGGTTTTCCACTCACTCGGTTTATATATAAGCTTTATTTCATGTTTCTAGGTTCATTGGTGAAGAAATTACAAAAAGTACCATTCCAATAAAGAAAAAGTACCAAAAAGTCCCCCGCTAGAATTCTCACTCACTTAGGACCATATATGTTTAATTTCATGTTTCTAAGTCCATTATTATAGAAATTTCAAAAAAGTACCATTAGATGAACAAAAAAGTACCTATAGTTCAGTTCACACATTTTGGTACCTAAATATTATCCCCTATTCCTAACACTAACTTCACTCAAATAAATATCAGCTAACTTTAATGTCGATAACTGAAATAATTTAAAATTTTAAAAAAGTACCATTAGGAGAAAAGTACCAATTTCCCTTTTCTTACTTGAACACCCCTCAAGTTTGAAATTTAAAAATATTCCATTTTGCCAAAATTGTTTATGCTATAGGCATGTATCAAAATATTAAAATCTGTGTTAATGTGCCCAAGAATAAATATGTTTTAAAAAAAGTACCAAACTGTTTACCCGGATTTGGCCCAATATACACCTTGGTACTCGAGTTGCAAATAACACGCTGTTAGTTAATTTTTGTATGAATCCAGGAACCAACGTTAAAAAAAATTATCAAAATTGGCTTAATAATTTCAAATATAATGTATTTTCCCGATTTTATCCCCTTTTTGGTACCTTTTTTATCCCCATTGAGGTGGTACAATTTCATTCAAATAAATTTCTGTAACGTGGTGGGAGCTCATAATAAAATATTCGTATGTCTATGTCAAATTATAGAAAAACATATTTTATGAAAAAGTACCAAAAATTAACACAATTTTTATCCCTTAAAGGTTCGAATTTCCAAAAAGTACCAAACTTATATTTTTTATTTTTTGTTAGTTAAAGAATACGATTTAAAATTTGTTTCTATGTTTATTGGTTTAAAAGATACATAGGGTTCAAAAAAGTACCAAAATACAGTTTTTACCCGTTTTCTCCCCTAAAAGTTTCGAATTTCCAAAAAGTACGAAACACCTGTCAGCTTATTTTTTAAATGGAGTAACATGCTATTTTAAGTTTTTTTGTATCTTTATTAGTTTTGAAGATATAAGGTTACCGAATTTACCCGTTTTTACCCTTTTTTACCCCCTAAACGTTCGAATTTCCAAAAATCCCTTCTTATCGGATCGTTTTGGGGAGGGAGGAACCCACAGTTAAAATTTCGTGATTCTAGCTTCAGCCGTTTGGGCTGTGCGATGATGAATCAGTCAGTCAGTCATTCAGTCAGTCAGTCAGTCAGTCAGTCAGTAACGTTACTCTTTTATATATATAGATAAGCGTTTAAACAATCATATTTCTTATCAATAAGCCTTTAAACAATCATATTTCTGATCAATAAGCCTTTAAACAATCATATTTATGATCAATAAGCGTTTAAACAATCATATTTATGATCAATAAGCGTTTAAACAATCATATTTCTGATCAATAAGCCTTTAAACAATCATATTTATGATCAATAAGCGTTTAAACAATCATATTTCTTATCAATAAGCCTTTAAACAATCATATTTATGATCAATAAGCGTTTAAACAATCATATTTCTTATCAATAAGCCTTTAAACAATCATATTTCTGATCAATAAGCCTTTAAACAATCATATTTATGATCAATAAGCGTTTAAACAATCATATTTATGATCAATAAGCGTTTAAACAATCATATTTCTGATCAATAAGCCTTTAAACAATCATATTTATGATCAATAAGCGTTTAAACAATCATATTTATGATCAATAAGCGTTTAAACAATCATATTTCTGATCAATAAGCCTTTAAACAATCATATTTATGATCAATAAGCGTTTAAACAATCATATTTCTTATCAATAAGCCTTTAAACAATCATATTTCTTATCAATAAGCCTTTAAACAATCATATTTATGATCAATAAGCGTTTAAACAATCATATTTCTGATCAATAAGCGTTTAAACAATCATATTTATGATCAATAAGCGTTTAAACAATCATATTTATGATCAATAAGCGTTTAAACAATCATATTTCTGATCAATAAGCCTTTAAACAATCATATTTATGATCAATAAGCGTTTAAACAATCATATTTCTTATCAATAAGCCTTTAAACAATCATATTTCTTATCAATAAGCCTTTAAACAATCATATTTCTGATCAATAAGCGTTTAAACAATCATATTTCTGATCAATAAGCGTTTAAACAATCATATTTCTGATCAATAAGCGTTTAAACAATCATATTTATGATCAATAAGCGTTTAAACAATCATATTTCTGATCAATAAGCGTTTAAACAATCATATTTATGATCAATAAGCGTTTAAACAATCATATTTATGATCAATAAGCGTTTAAACAATCATATTTCTGATCAATAAGCGTTTAAACAATCATATTTATGATCAATAAGCGTTTAAACAATCATATTTATGATCAATAAGCGTTTAAACAATCATATTTATGATCAATAAGCGTTTAAACAATCATATTTCTGATCAATAAGCGTTTAAACAATCATATTTATGATCAATAAGCGTTTAAACAATCATATTTCTGATCAATAATCGTTTAAACAATCATATTTCTGATCAATAAGCCTTTAAACAATCATATTTATGATCAATAAGCGTTTAAACAATCATATTTCTTATCAATAAGCCTTTAAACAATCATATTTATGATCAATAAGCGTTTAAACAATCATATTTATGATCAATAAGCGTTTAAACAATCATATTTCTGATCAATAAGCCTTTAAACAATCATATTTCTGATCAATAAGCGTTTAAACAATCATATTTCTTATCAATAAGCCTTTAAACAATCATATTTCTTATCAATAAGCCTTTAAACAATCATATTTATGATCAATAAGCGTTTAAACAATCATATTTCTGATCAATAAGCGTTTAAACAATCATATTTCTGATCAATAAGCGTTTAAACAATCATATTTATGATCAATAAGCGTTTAAACAATCATATTTCTGATCAATAAGCGTTTAAACAATCATATTTCTGATCAATAAGCGTTTAAACAATCATATTTATGATCAATAAGCGTTTAAACAATCATATTTATGATCAATAAGCGTTTAAACAATCATATTTCTGATCAATAAGCGTTTAAACAATCATATTTCTGATCAATAAGCGTTTAAACAATCATATTTCTGATCAATAAGCGTTTAAACAATCATATTTCTGATCAATAAGCCTTTAAACAATCATATTTATGATCAATAAGCGTTTAAACAATCATATTTCTTATCAATAAGCCTTTAAACAATCATATTTATGATCAATAAGCGTTTAAACAATCATATTTCTAATCAATAAGCCTTCAAACAATCATATTTCTGATCAATAAGCCTTTAAACAATCATATTTATGATCAATAAGCGTTTAAACAATCATATTTATGATCAATAAGCGTTTAAACAATCATATTTCTGATCAATAAGCCTTTAAACAATCATATTTATGATCAATAAGCGTTTAAACAATCATATTTCTTATCAATAAGCCTTTAAACAATCATATTTATGATCAATAAGCGTTTAAGCAATCATATTTCTTATCAATAAGCCTTTAAACAATCATATTTCTGATCAATAAGCCTTTAAACAATCATATTTATGATCAATAAGCGTTTAAACAATCATATTTATGATCAATAAGCGTTTAAACAATCATATTTCTGATCAATAAGCCTTTAAACAATCATATTTATGATCAATAAGCGTTTAAACAATCATATTTATGATCAATAAGCGTTTAAACAATCATATTTCTGATCAATAAGCCTTTAAACAATCATATTTATGATCAATAAGCGTTTAAACAATCATATTTCTTATCAATAAGCCTTTAAACAATCATATTTCTTATCAATAAGCCTTTAAACAATCATATTTATGATCAATAAGCGTTTAAACAATCATATTTCTGATCAATAAGCGTTTAAACAATCATATTTCTGATCAATAAGCGTTTAAACAATCATATTTATGATCAATAAGCGTTTAAACAATCATATTTCTGATCAATAAGCGTTTAAACAATCATATTTATGATCAATAAGCGTTTAAACAATCATATTTCTTATCAATAAGCCTTTAAATAATCATATTTATGATCAATAAGCGTTTAAACAATCATATTTCTGATCAATAAGCGTTTAACAATCATATTTCTGATCAATAAGCGTTTAAACAATCATATTTATGATCAATAAGCGTTTAAACAATCATATTTCTGATCAATAAGCGTTTAAACAATCATATTTCTGATCAATAAGCGTTTAAACAATCATATTTATGATCAATAAGCGTTTAAACAATCATATTTCTTATCAATAAGCCTTTAAATAATCATATTTATGATCAATAAGCGTTTAAACAATCATATTTCTGATCAATAAGCGTTTAACAATCATATTTCTGATCAATAAGCGTTTAAACAATCATATTTATGATCAATAAGCGTTTAAACAATCATATTTATGATCAATAAGCGTTTAAACAATCATATTTCTGATCAATAAGCCTTTAAACAATCATATTTATGATCAATAAGCGTTTAAACAATCATAGTTCTGATCAATAAGCGTTTAAACACTCATATTTCAATAAGCGTTTAAACAATCATATTTATGATCAATAAGCGTTTAAACAATCATATTTCTGATCAATAAGCGTTTAAACAATCATATTTCTGATCAATAAGCATTTAAACAATCATATTTATGATCAATAATCGTTTAAACAATCATATTTCTGATCAATAAGCGTTTAAACAATCATATTTCTGATCAATAAGCGTTTAAACAATCATATTTCTGATCAATAAGCGTTTAAACAATCATATTTCTGATCAATAAGCGTTTAAACAATCATATTTATGATCAATAAGCGTTTAAACAATCATATTTCTGATCAATAAGCGTTTAAACAATCATATTTCTGATCAATAAGCGTTTAAACAATCATATTTCTGATCAATAAGCGTTTAAACAATCATATTTATGATCAATAAGCGTTTAAACAATCATAGTTCTGATCAATAAGCGTTTAAACACTCATATTTCTGATCAATAAGCGTTTAAACAATCATATTTCTGATCAATAAGCGTTTAAACAATCATATTTCTGATCAATAAGCGTTTAAACAATCATATTTCTGATCAATAAGCGTTTAAACAATCATATTTCTGATCAATAAGCGTTTAAACAATCATATTTCTGATCAATAAGCGTTTAAACAATCATATTTATGTTCAATAAGCGTTTAAACAATCATATTTCTGATCAATAAGCGTTTAAACAATCATATTTCTGATCAATAAGCGTTTAAACAATCATATTTCTGATCAATAAGCATTTAAACAATCATATTTCTGATCAATAAGCGTTTAAACAATCATATTTCTGATCAATAAGCGTTTAAACAATCATATTTCTGATCAATAAGCATTTAAACAATCATATTTATGATCAATAAGCGTTTAAACAATCATATTTCTGATCAATAAGCGTTTAAACAATCATATTTCTGATCAATAAGCGTTTAAACAGTCATATTTATGATCAATAAGCGTTTAAACAATCATATTTCTGATCAATAAGCGTTTAAACAATCATATTTCTGATCAATAAGCATTTAAACAATCATATTTATGATCAATAAGCGTTTAAACAATCATATTTCTGATCAATAAGCGTTTAAACAATCATATTTCTGATCAATAAGCGTTTAAACAATCATATTTATGATCAATAAGCATTTAAACAATCATATTTATGATCAATAAGCGTTTAAACAATCATATTTATGATCAATAAGCGTTTAAACAATCATATTTCTGATCAATAAGCGTTTAAACAATCATATTTCTGATCAATAAGCGTTTAAACAATCATATTTCTGATCAATAAGCGTTTAAACAATCATATTTATGATCAATAAGCGTTTAAACAATCATATTTCTGATCAATAAGCGTTTAAACAATCATATTTATGATCAATAAGCGTTTAAACAATCATATTTCTGATCAATAAGCGTTTAAACAATCATATTTATGATCAATAAGCGTTTAAACAATCATATTTCTGATCAATAAGCGTTTAAACACTCATATTTCTGATCAATAAGCGTTTAAACAATCATATTTCTGATCAATAAGCGTTTAAACAATCATATTTCTGATCAATAAGCGTTTAAACAATCATATTTCTGATCAATAAGAGTTTAAACAATCATATTTCTGATCAATAATCGTTTAAACAATCATATTTCTGATCAATAAGCGTTTAAACAATCATATTTATGATCAATAAGCGTTTAAGCAATCATATTTATGATCAATAAGCGTTTAAACAATCATATTTCTGATCAATAAGCGTTTAAACAATCATATTTCTGATCAATAAGCATTTAAACAATCATATTTATGATCAATAAGCGTTTAAACAATCATATTTCTGATCAATAAGCGTTTAAACAATCATATTTATGATCAATAAGCGTTTAAACAATCACATTTCTGATCAATAAGCGTTTAAACAATCATATTTCTGATCAATAAGCGTTTAAACAATCATATTTATGATCAATAAGCGTTTAAACAATCATATTTCTGATCAATAAGCGTTTAAACAATCATATTTCTGATCAATAAGCATTTAAACAATCATATTTATGATCAATAAGCGTTTAAACAATCATATTTCTGATCAATAAGCGTTTAAACAATCATATTTCTGATCAATAAGCGTTCAAACAATCATATTTCTGATCAATAAGCATTTAAACAATCATATTTCTGATCAATAAGCGTTTAAACAATCATATTTCTGATCAATAAGCGTTTAAACAATCATATTTCTGATCAATAAGCATTTAAACAATCATATTTCTGATCAATAAGCGTTTAAACAATCATATTTCTGATCAATAAGCGTTAAAACAATCATATTTCTGATCAATAAGCGTTTAAACAATCATATTTCTGATCAATAAGCGTTTAAACAATCATATTTCTGATCAATAAGCGTTTAAACAATCATATTTCTGATCAATAAGCGTTTAAACAATCATATTTCTGATCAATAAGCGTTTAAACAATCATATTTCTGATCAATAAGCGTTTAAACAATCATATTTCTGATCAATAAGCGTTTAAACAATCATATTTCTGATCAATAAGCATTTAAACAATCATATTTCTGATCAATAAGCGTTTAAACAATCATATTTATGATCAATAAGCGTTTAAACAATCATATTTCTGATCAATAAGCGTTTAAACAATCATATTTCTGATCAATAAGCGTTTAAACAATCATATTTATGATCAATAAGCGTTTAAACAATCATAGTTCTGATCAATAAGCGTTTAAACACTCATATTTCTGATCAATAAGCGTTTAAACAATCATATTTCTGATCAATAAGCGTTTAAACAATCATATTTCTGATCAATAAGCGTTTAAACAATCATATTTCTGATCAATAAGCGTTTAAACAATCATATTTCTGATCAATAAGCGTTTAAACAATCATATTTATGATCAATAAGCGTTTAAACAATCATATTTATGATCAATAAGCGTTTAAACAATCATATTTCTGATCAATAAGCGTTTAAACAATCATATTTCTGATCAATAATCGTTTAAACAATCATATTTCTGATCAATAAGCGTTTAAACAATCATATTTCTGATCAATAAGCGTTTAAACAATCATATTTATGATCAATAAGCGTTTAAACAATCATATTTCTGATCAATAAGCGTTTAAACAATCATATTTATGATCAATAAGCGTTTAAACAATCATATTTATGATCAATAAGCGTTTAAACAATCATATTTATGATCAATAAGCGTTTAAACAATCATATTTCTGATCAATAAGCGTTTAAACAATCATATTTCTGATCAATAAGCGTTTAAACAATCATATTTCTGATCAATAAGCGTTTAAACAATCATATTTATGATCAATAAGCGTTTAAACAATCATATTTCTGATCAATAAGCGTTTAAACAATCATATTTATGATCAATAAGCGTTTAAACAATCATATTTCTGATCAATAAGCGTTTAAACAATCATATTTATGATCAATAAGCGTTTAAACAATCATATTTCTGATCAATAAGCATTTAAACAATCATATTTCTGATCAATAAGCGTTTAAACAATCATATTTCTGATCAATAAGCGTTTAAACAATCATATTTCTGATCAATAAGCGTTTAAACAATCATATTTCTGATCAATAAGCGTTTAAACAATCATATTTATGATCAATAAGCGTTTAAACAATCATATTTCTGATCAATAAGCGTTTAAACAATCATATTTCTGATCAATAAGCGTTTAAACAATCATATTTATGATCAATAAGCGTTTAAACAATCATATTTATGATCAATAAGCGTTTAAACAATCATATTTCTGATCAATAATCGTTTAAACAATCATATTTCTGATCAATAAGCATTTAAACAATCATATTTATGATCAATAAGCGTTTAAACAATCATATTTCTGATCAATAAGCATTTAACAATCATATTTCTGATCAATAAGCGTTTAAACAATCATATTTCTGATCAATAAGTGTTTAAACACTCATATTTCTGATCAATAAGCGTTTAAACAATCATATTTATGATCAATAAGCGTTTAAACACTCATATTTCTGATCAATAAGCGTTTAAACAATCATATTTCTGATCAATAAGCATTTAAACAATCATATTTATGATCAATAAGCGTTTAAACAATCATATTTCTGATCAATAAGCGTTGAAACAATCATATTTCTGATCAATAAGCGTTTAAACAATCATATTTCTGATCAATAAGCGTTTAAACAATCATATTTCTGATCAATAAGCGTTTAAACAATCATATTTCTGATCAATAAGCGTTTAAACAATCATATTTCTGATCAATAAGCGTTTAAACAATCATATTTCTGATCAATAAGCGTTTAAACAATCATATTTTTGATCAATAAGTGTTTAAACACTCATATTTCTGATCAATAAGCGTTTAAACAATCATATTTTTGATCAATAAGCGTTTAAACAATCATATTTCTGATCAATAAGCGTTTAAACAATCATATTTCTGATCAATAAACGTTTAAACACTCATATTTCTGATCAATAAGCGTTTAAACAATCATATTTCTGATCAATAAGTGTTTAAACACTCATATTTCTGATCAATAAGCGTTTAAACAATCATATTTCTGATCAATAAGCGTTTAAACACTCATATTTTTGATCAATAAGTGTTTAAACAATCATATTTCTGATCAATAAGCGTTTAAACACTCGTATTTCTGATCAATAACCGTTTAAACACTCATATTTCTGATCAATAAGCGTTTAAACAATCATATTTATGATCAATAAGCGTTTAAACACTCATATTTCTGATCAATAAGCGTTTAAACAATCATATTTCTGATCAATAAGCGTTTAAACAATCATATTTCTGATCAATAAGCGTTTAAACAATCATATTTCTGATCAATAAGCGTTTAAACAATCATATTTCTGATCAATAAGTGTTTAAACACTCATATTTCTGATCAATAAGTGTTTAAACACTCATATTTCTGATCAATAAGCGTTTAAACAATCATATTTCTGATCAATAAGCGTTTAAACAATCATATTTCTGATCAATAAGCGTTTAAACAATCATATTTCTGATCAATAAGCGTTTAAACAATCATATTTCTGATCAATAAGTGTTTAAACACTCATATTTCTGATCAATAAGCGTTTAAACAATCATATTTCTGATCAATAAGCGTTTAAACAATCATATTTCTGATCAATAAGCGTTTAAACAATCATATTTCTGATCAATAAGCGTTTAAACAATCATATTTCTGATCAATAAGTGTTTAAACACTCATATTTCTGATCAATAAGCGTTTAAACAATCATATTTCTGATCAATAAGCGTTTAAACACTCATATTTCTGATCAATAAGCGTTTAAACAATCATATTTCTGATCAATAAGCGTTTAAACAATCATATTTCTGATCAATAAGCGTTTAAACAATCATATTTATGATCAATAAGCGTTTAAACACTCATATTTCTGATCAATAAGCGTTTAAACAATCATATTTGTTGAAATATGTTTTTCAATCGTACTAGTTATTGTTTTTAATGTTTTTCATGTAATTGAAAATTTTGTCATTCTGAAAAAAATATTCGAACCAAATAAACGTTTTTTTAATTTGTTTTCTTAAAAACTATTTTCTTAAATAATCTGCCTTTATTTGTGTATTTTACAAGAGGTTATGGGCGACAATAAAGATATACACGGAATTCCTCAATTTAAAGGAGAAGGTTTCAATGATTGGCAGTTCCGGGTGAAAACTCATCTGGATTCGCAGAACTTATTGGATGTTCTAACCGGCAGTCCTGCAAGTGATGCAGCAGCCTTGGCAGAATATTTTCGAAGAGATAAGAAAGCAAAGGACAGAATCGTAAGTTTTGTTCATTCAGATTGCTTGAGTTTCATAAGGGACAAGGAAACTGCATTTGATATGTGGAGCAGTTTGCAAGCCGCCTTTGCCAAACAATCTGTAGTCAGCCAACTATTGTTAAGGAAGAAATTGGCCAAGTTAAGAATGAACGAAGGAGATTCGATTGTAACCCACGTATTGGCGTTTGAAAATTTAGTCCGGCAATTAAAATTGGCTGGAGCTAAAATGGAAGATTCAGATGTGTTAGCACAGTTATTTTTAACACTTCCAGAAAAATACGACCCACTCGTAACAGCTCTTCAAAATGTAGACGATGGTAAGTTGAATTTAAATCTCGTGAAAGAACGCCTTATGTCAGAAGAAGCTAAGTTCTCTGACCGTAATAATGAAACCGCTGAAGATAAAACCGCTTTTTCAAGTAAGAAGTTCCAAAAGAAGAAGAAATTTAAAGGAAAATGCTACAAGTGCAATAAATTTGGACACCAAGCTAAAGATTGCTGGCAAGGAGAAGCAAGAGAGGCAAAAACTAAAGCCGTATCTTTTATGATAAAAAGGAAAGATGACGAAAAAAGTGTTAGTGGTGATAAAATTAAATTCAAACTCGATTCAGGCGCTAGTGATCACTTAGCAAATAACAAATCCTATTTTTCGTCAATTCAAGAATTGGAAACCCCTGTAGAAATAATCGTTGCAAAGAATGATGAATCCATTTTGGCAAATCATATTGGAGAAATAAATGGAATCAGCAACAAAGGTTTTGAAATTCAAATAAGATTGCTGGCAAGGAGAAGCAAGAGAGGCAAAAACTAAAGCCGTATCTTTTATGATAAAAAGGAAAGATGACGAAAAAAGTGTTAGTGGTGATAAAATTAAATTCAAACTCGATTCAGGCGCTAGTGATCACTTAGCAAATAACAAATCCTATTTTTCGTCAATTCAAGAATTGGAAACCCCTGTAGAAATAATCGTTGCAAAGAATGATGAATCCATTTTGGCAAATCATATTGGAGAAATAAATGGAATCAGCAACAAAGGTTTTGAAATTCAAATAAATGAAGTTTTATATACTCCAGACTTAAGAGATAATTTATTATCTGTACGAAAACTTACAAAGTCTGGACTTTCAGTAAAGTTTTTAAACAATAAAGCTATAATTTTAAAAGGTGAATCAGAAATTGCAACAGCATATCTTCAAGGTAATTTGTATGAATTCCAATTAGAGTATAGAACGAGGTCTGCCTTTTCCTGCAATAAAAATGATGCTGAATTGTGGCATAAGCGTTTAGGTCACATTGGTGTTTCTGGATTTGAGCAGCTTAAGAAATTTGGATTAATAAATCGTGATCTAAAATCAAATCAACTTAACTTTTGTGATGTTTGTATGAAATCCAAGTTGTGTCGCGATCCATTTAATGGTAGTAGATCCAGAGCTACTAGAGTTTTACAAAGAATTCACTCTGATGTATGCGGCCCAATCACACCTACAGCCTGGAATGGTTCAAACTATATGGTAACTTTTATAGATGACTTTACACACTTTGCAATGATCTTCTGTATCAAAAAGAAATCTGATGTTTTTGAGAAGACACAAGAATATGAAGCTTTGGTAAGTGCAATGTTTCCTGAATCTAAAATTTCAACACTTACCATTGACCAAGGAAGAGAATATCTGTCATCCAAACAATTAAGTTGGTACAAGAGTAAAGGTATTCAAGTGCAGACTACCGTTGCTTATACCCCACAACAAAACGGGGTTTCGGAAAGATTCAATCGAACAGTTTTCGATAAGGTAAGATCAATTCTAACAGAATCTGGTGTGCCAAATTATTTGTGGAATGAAGCTGCCTTATCTGCTGTATATATTATTAATAGATGTCCTACCAGAGCAATTGAACAATATGCAAATCCTGCAGAATTGTGGTATCGTGATAAAATTAATCTTCAAAAAATAAGAACATTTGGTTGTAAGGCCTATTCTTGGATACCGGACGCTAAACGAAAGAAACTTGATCCAAAAGGCAAGAAAATGGTAATGGTTGGTTATGCTCCAAATGGATTTCGTTTATGGGACATGGAAAATCGAAAAATTATATTAGCTAGGGATGTAAAATTTCAAGAGTCTTGCTATCCTTTCAAGTCCGAGTTAAAATCTAAAGAAATTCCAAATAATATTATAAGAAGCAGCCACGATCAAGAGGGGGAAGAAGAAGAATATATTGATGTGTCTGATTCTTATCAAAATAATGATGTTTCTTCGACAATAGAACCTATGCCTGTGCCTAACGTAATTGAAGATGAAGTACTCACTGACAATGTAAATATATCATCTAATCCATCACATAATGCCGAAGTTTTAGGTGTAACAAGTGAGACCGATGAAGACATAGCTACAGATGTGTCCCCTACAGATAATGAAACACGAAGAAGTGGAAGAATAAGTCGCTTGCCCGGCAAACTTTTTGATTACATTACTGGGTTTAATGCTGAAGTGGTTCAAAATAATGTGCCTCAAACTTATGAAGACATTTTTAATAGATCAGATACAAAACAATGGGAGAAAGCTGTTGAAGATGAATTAAATTCAATGAAGCTAAATCATGTTTGGGATGTAGTCAAAGCTCCTCCTAACAAAAAGCAGTTGAAATCAAGATGGGTGTTTCGAATAAAAGAAGATCCTAACGGAAATCCGACAAAATATAAAGCTAGATTGGTTGTCAAAGGTTTTCTCCAAAAATACGGCACCGACTACTGGGATACATATGCTCCTGTTGCAAAATTAAGTACCATACGAATAGTACTGGCTGTTGGTCTCCATCATGGCTATAAATTTCATCAACTAGATGTTAAAACCGCATTTTTACACGGTGATTTAAAGGAAAATATTTACATGGCTCTACCGGAAGGCGTTAAAGCAAATTCAAAAATGTGTTGCAAATTAAAGAAATCGCTTTATGGTCTAAAGCAAGCTCCAAAATGCTGGAATGACAAATTCAATAATTTCATCGAATCCCTAGGTTTTTCAAGATCAAAGCATGACTATTGCCTGTACGTCAAAATTGACAAAAAGAAAAATGACATTTTATATCTAATTTTGTATGTGGATGATATGCTTGTTGTTGGAAGCAAAATAGAAAGTATTAACAAGTTGAAAGCTAACCTAGCACAGAAATTTGAAATGTCAGATTGTGGTACATTAAAATATTTTCTTGGAATGAAAGTAACATTTGAAAATGGAACTTTAAAGCTGTCACAGAATTCGAGTATAAACAAAATATTAGAAAAATTTGGAATGTCTGAATGTAATTCAGTGAAGTCTCCAATGGAAAAAGGAATACAACTGGAGGTCAATAAGACTGACCAAATTACAAATCAACCATATAGAGAACTTTTAGGCAGCTTGATGTACCTTATGTTATGTTCAAGACTGGATATATGCTACCAAATCGGATACCTTGGCAGATTTCAACAAAGTCCAAACGAAACCCATTGGCAACATTTAAAGAGGGTTGTCAGATATATAAAGGGAACCTCTTCTATGAAACTGAGTTTTATAAATAACAATGATGAGCCTGTAATTGGATATGCGGATGCAGATTGGGGTTCTGATCTTCTTGATCGAAAGTCTGTTAGCGGCTATGTATTTAAAGTATACGGCTGTACAATTTCTTGGTGCAGTAAGAAGCAACAGACTGTAGCCACATCGTCGTCAGAAGCTGAATATGTAGCTCTTAGCTTAGCGACCACAGAAGCAATTTGGTTAAGAGGAATAATGCAAGATCTCAAAGAAATAGATGACAATTATCAAATTAAAATTTATGAAGACAATAGAGGTTGTACAGGAATGGCAACTAATTTAGAAACCAAACACGTAAAGCATATTGATATTAAACACCATTTTATTCGAGATAATATTGCAAGTGGAATAATCAATCTTATGCCAATTTCTACCGAAATGCAGTTGGCGGATATTTTTACAAAATCAACAGATTCAAGTCGTTTTATTAAACTAAGAAACCAGCTTGGACTAGTAGATTGAGAGGGGGTGTTGAAATATGTTTTTCAATCGTACTAGTTATTGTTTTTAATGTTTTTCATGTAATTGAAAATTTTGTCATTCTGAAAAAAATATTCGAACCAAATAAACGTTTTTTAATTTTTTTTTTTTGTTTTCTTAAAAACTATTTTCTTAAATAATCTGCCTTTATTTGTGTATTTTACAAGAATATTTCTGATCAATAAGCGTTTAAATAATCATATTTATGATCAATAAGCGTTTAAACAAGAATATTTCTGATCAATAAGCGTTTAAACAATCATATTTCTGATCAATAAGCGTTTAAACAATCATATTTCTGATCAATAAGCGTTCAAACAATCATATTTCTGATCAATAAGCATTTAAACAATCATATTTATGATCAATAAGCGTTTAAACAATCATATTTCTGATCAATAAGCGTTTAAACAATCATATTTCTGATCAATAAGCATTTAAACAATCATATTTATGATCAATAAGCGTTTAAACAATCATATTTCTGATCAATAAGCGTTTAAACAATCATATTTCTGATCAATAAGCATTTAAACAATCATATTTCTGATCAATAAGCGTTTAAACAATCATATTTCTGATCAATAAGCGTTAAAACAATCATATTTCTGATCAATAAGCGTTTAAACAATCATATTTCTGATCAATAAGCGTTTAAACAATCATATTTCTGATCAATAAGCGTTTAAACAATCATATTTCTGATCAATAAGCGTTTAAACAATCATATTTCTGATCAATAAGCGTTTAAACAATCATATTTCTGATCAATAAGCGTTTAAACAATCATATTTCTGATCAATAAGCGTTTAAACAATCATATTTCTGATCAATAAGCATTTAAACAATCATATTTCTGATCAATAAGCGTTTAAACAATCATATTTATGATCAATAAGCGTTTAAACAATCATATTTCTGATCAATAAGCGTTTAAACAATCATATTTCTGATCAATAAGCGTTTAAACAATCATATTTATGATCAATAAGCGTTTAAACAATCATAGTTCTGATCAATAAGCGTTTAAACACTCATATTTCTGATCAATAAGCGTTTAAATATCATATTTCTGATCAATAAGCGTTTAAACAATCATATTTCTGATCAATAAGCGTTTAAACAATCATATTTCTGATCAATAAGCGTTTAAACAATCATATTTCTGATCAATAAGCGTTTAAACAATCATATTTATGATCAATAAGCGTTTAAACAATCATATTTATGATCAATAAGCGTTTAAACAATCATATTTATGATCAATAAGCGTTTAAACAATCATATTTCTAATCAATAAGCGTTTAAACAATCATATTTCTGATCAATAAGCGTTTAAACAATCATATTTCTGATCAATAAGCGTTTAAACAATCATATTTATGATCAATAAGCGTTTAAACAATCATATTTCTGATCAATAAGCGTTTAAACAATCATATTTATGATCAATAAGCGTTTAAACAATCATATTTCTGATCAATAAGCGTTTAAACAATCATATTTATGATCAATAAGCGTTTAAACAATCATATTTCTGATCAATAAGCATTTAAACAATCATATTTCTGATCAATAAGCGTTTAAACAATCATATTTCTGATCAATAAGCGTTTAAACAATCATATTTCTGATCAATAAGCGTTTAAACAATCATATTTCTGATCAATAAGCGTTTAAACAATCATATTTATGATCAATAAGCGTTTAAACAATCATATTTCTGATCAATAAGCGTTTAAACAATCATATTTCTGATCAATAAGCGTTTAAACAATCATATTTATGATCAATAAGCGTTTAAACAATCATATTTATGATCAATAAGCGTTTAAACAATCATATTTCTGATGAATAATCGTTTAAACAATCATATTTCTGATCAATAAGCATTTAAACAATCATATTTATGATCAATAAGCGTTTAAACAATCATATTTCTGATCAATAAGCATTTAAACAATCATATTTCTGATCAATAAGCGTTTAAACAATCATATTTCTGATCAATAAGTGTTTAAACACTCATATTTCTGATCAATAAGCGTTTAAACAATCATATTTCTGATCAATAAGCGTTTAAACACTCATATTTCTGATCAATAAGCGTTTAAACAATCATATTTCTGATCAATAAGCATTTAAACAATCATATTTATGATCAATAAGCGTTTAAACAATCATATTTCTGATCAATAAGCGTTGAAACAATCATATTTCTGATCAATAAGCGTTTAAACAATCATATTTCTGATCAATAAGCGTTTAAACAATCATATTTCTGATCAATAAGCGTTTAAACAATCATATTTCTGATCAATAAGCGTTTAAACAATCATATTTCTGATCAATAAGCGTTTAAACAATCATATTTCTGATCAATAAGCGTTTAAACAATCATATTTCTGATCAATAAGCGTTTAAACAATCATATTTTTGATCAATAAGTGTTTAAACACTCATATTTCTGATCAATAAGCGTTTAAACAATCATATTTTTGATCAATAAGCGTTTAAACAATCATATTTCTGATCAATAAGCGTTTAAACAATCATATTTCTGATCAATAAACGTTTAAACACTCATATTTCTGATCAATAAGCGTTTAAACAATCATATTTCTGATCAATAAGTGTTTAAACACTCATATTTCTGATCAATAAGCGTTTAAACAATCATATTTCTGATCAATAAGCGTTTAAACACTCATATTTTTGATCAATAAGTGTTTAAACAATCATATTTCTGATCAATAAGCGTTTAAACACTCATATTTCTGATCAATAACCGTTTAAACACTCATATTTCTGATCAATAAGCGTTTAAACAATCATATTTCTGATCAATAAGCGTTTAAACAATCATATTTCTGATCAATAAGCGTTTAAACAATCATATTTCTGATCAATAAGTGTTTAAACACTCATATTTCTGATCAATAAGTGTTTAAACACTCATATTTCTGATCAATAAGCGTTTAAACAATCATATTTCTGATCAATAAGCGTTTAAACAATCATATTTCTGATCAATAAGCGTTTAAACAATCATATTTCTGATCAATAAGCGTTTAAACAATCATATTTCTGATCAATAAGTGTTTAAACACTCATATTTCTGATCAATAAGCGTTTAAACAATCATATTTCTGATCAATAAGCGTTTAAACACTCATATTTCTGATCAATAAGCGTTTAAACAATCATATTTCTGATCAATAAGCGTTTAAACAATCATATTTCTGATCAATAAGCGTTTAAACAATCATATTTCTGATCAATAAGCGTTTAAACAATCATATTTCTGATCAATAAGTGTTTAAACACTCATATTTCTGATCAATAAGCGTTTAAACAATCATATTTCTGATCAATAAGCGTTTAAACGCTCATATTTCTGATCAATAAGCGTTTAAACAATCATATTTCTGATCAATAAGCGTTTAAACAATCATATTTATGATCAATAAGCGTTTAAACACTCATATTTCTGATCAATAAGCGTTTAAAAAATCATATTTGTTGAAATATGTTTTTCAATCGTACTAGTTATTGTTTTTAATGTTTTTCATGTAATTGAAAATTTTGTCATTCTGAAAAAAATATTCGAACCAAATAAACGTTTTTTTAATTTGTTTTCTTAAAAACTATTTTCTTAAATAATCTGCCTTTATTTGTGTATTTTACAAGAGGTTATGGGCGACAATAAAGATATACACGGAATTCCTCAATTTAAAGGAGAAGGTTTCGATGATTGGCAGTTCCGGGTGAAAACTCATCTGGATTCGCAGAACTTATTGGATGTTCTAACCGGCAGTCCTCCAAGTGATGCAGCAGCCTTGGCAGAATATTTTCGAAGAGATAAGAAAGCAAAGGACAGAATCGTAAGTTTTGTTCATTCAGATTGCTTGAGTTTCATAAGGGACAAGGAAACTGCATTTGATATGTGGAGCAGTTTGCAAGCCGCCTTTGCCAAACAATCTGTAGTCAGCCAACTATTGTTAAGGAAGAAATTGGCCAAGTTAAGAATGAACGAAGGAGATTCGATTGTAACCCACGTATTGGCGTTTGAAAATTTAGTCCGGCAATTAAAATTGGCTGGAGCTAAAATGGAAGATTCAGATGTGTTAGCACAGTTATTTTTAACACTTCCAGAAAAATACGACCCACTCGTAACAGCTCTTCAAAATGTAGACGATGGTAAGTTGAATTTAAATCTCGTGAAAGAACGCCTTATGTCAGAAGAAGCTAAGTTCTCTGACCGTAATAATGAAACCGCTGAAGATAAAACCGCTTTTTCAAGTAAGAAGTTCCAAAAGAAGAAGAAATTTAAAGGAAAATGCTACAAGTGCAATAAATTTGGACACCAAGCAAAAGATTGCTGGCAAGGAGAAGCAAGAGAGGCAAAAACTAAAGCCGTATCTTTTATGATAAAAAGGAAAGATGACGAAAAAAGTGTTAGTGGTGATAAAATTAAATTCAAACTCGATTCAGGCGCTAGTGATCACTTAGCAAATAACAAATCCTATTTTTCGTCAATTCAAGAATTGGAAACCCCTGTAGAAATAATCGTTGCAAAGAATGATGAATCCATTTTGGCAAATCATATTGGAGAAATAAATGGAATCAGCAACAAAGGTTTTGAAATTCAAATAAATGAAGTTTTATATACTCCAGACTTAAGAGATAATTTATTATCTGTACGAAAACTTACAAAGTCTGGACTTTCAGTAAAGTTTTTAAACAATAAAGCTATAATTTTAAAAGGTGAATCAGAAATTGCAACAGCATATCTTCAAGGTAATTTGTATGAATTCCAATTAGAGTATAGAACGAGGTCTGCCTTTTCCTGCAATAAAAATGATGCTGAATTGTGGCATAAGCGTTTAGGTCACATTGGTGTTTCTGGATTTGAGCAGCTTAAGAAATTTGGATTAATAAATCGTGATCTAAAATCAAATCAACTTAACTTTTGTGATGTTTGTATGAAATCCAAGTTGTGTCGCGATCCATTTAATGGTAGTAGATCCAGAGCTACTAGAGTTTTACAAAGAATTCACTCTGATGTATGCGGCCCAATCACACCTACAGCCTGGAATGGTTCAAACTATATGGTAACTTTTATAGATGACTTTACACACTTTGCAATGATCTTCTGTATCAAAAAGAAATCTGATGTTTTTGAGAAGACACAAGAATATGAAGCTTTGGTAAGTGCAATGTTTCCTGAATCTAAAATTTCAACACTTACCATTGACCAAGGAAGAGAATATCTGTCATCCAAACAATTAAGTTGGTACAAGAGTAAAGGTATTCAAGTGCAGACTACCGTTGCTTATACCCCACAACAAAACGGGGTTTCGGAAAGATTCAATCGAACAGTTTTCGATAAGGTAAGATCAATTCTAACAGAATCTGGTGTGCCAAATTATTTGTGGAATGAAGCTGCCTTATCTGCTGTATATATTATTAATAGATGTCCTACCAGAGCAATTGAACAATATGCAAATCCTGCAGAATTGTGGTATCGTGATAAAATTAATCTTCAAAAAATAAGAACATTTGGTTGTAAGGCCTATTCTTGGATACCGGACGCTAAACGAAAGAAACTTGATCCAAAAGGCAAGAAAATGGTAATGGTTGGTTATGCTCCAAATGGATTTCGTTTATGGGACATGGAAAATCGAAAAATTATATTAGCTAGGGATGTAAAATTTCAAGAGTCTTGCTATCCTTTCAAGTCCGAGTTAAAATCTAAAGAAATTCCAAATAATATTATAAGAAGCAGCCACGATCAAGAGGGGGAAGAAGAAGAATATATTGATGTGTCTGATTCTTATCAAAATAATGATGTTTCTTCGACAATAGAACCTATGCCTGTGCCTAACGTAATTGAAGATGAAGTACTCACTGACAATGTAAATATATCATCTAATCCATCACATAATGCCGAAGTTTTAGGTGTAACAAGTGAGACCGATGAAGACATAGCTACAGATGTGTCCCCTACAGATAATGAAACACGAAGAAGTGGAAGAATAAGTCGCTTGCCCGGCAAACTTTTTGATTACATTACTGGGTTTAATGCTGAAGTGGTTCAAAATAATGTGCCTCAAACTTATGAAGACATTTTTAATAGATCAGATACAAAACAATGGGAGAAAGCTGTTGAAGATGAATTAAATTCAATGAAGCTAAATCATGTTTGGGATGTAGTCAAAGCTCCTCCTAACAAAAAGCAGTTGAAATCAAGATGGGTGTTTCGAATAAAAGAAGATCCTAACGGAAATCCGACAAAATATAAAGCTAGATTGGTTGTCAAAGGTTTTCTCCAAAAATACGGCACCGACTACTGGGATACATATGCTCCTGTTGCAAAATTAAGTACCATACGAATAGTACTGGCTGTTGGTCTCCATCATGGCTATAAATTTCATCAACTAGATGTTAAAACCGCATTTTTACACGGTGATTTAAAGGAAAATATTTACATGGCTCTACCGGAAGGCGTTAAAGCAAATTCAAAAATGTGTTGCAAATTAAAGAAATCGCTTTATGGTCTAAAGCAAGCTCCAAAATGCTGGAATGACAAATTCAATAATTTCATCGAATCCCTAGGTTTTTCAAGATCAAAGCATGACTATTGCCTGTACGTCAAAATTGACAAAAAGAAAAATGACATTTTATATCTAATTTTGTATGTGGATGATATGCTTGTTGTTGGAAGCAAAATAGAAAGTATTAACAAGTTGAAAGCTAACCTAGCACAGAAATTTGAAATGTCAGATTGTGGTACATTAAAATATTTTCTTGGAATGAAAGTAACATTTGAAAATGGAACTTTAAAGCTGTCACAGAATTCGAGTATAAACAAAATATTAGAAAAATTTGGAATGTCTGAATGTAATTCAGTGAAGTCTCCAATGGAAAAAGGAATACAACTGGAGGTCAATAAGACTGACCAAATTACAAATCAACCATATAGAGAACTTTTAGGCAGCTTGATGTACCTTATGTTATGTTCAAGACTGGATATATGCTACCAAATCGGATACCTTGGCAGATTTCAACAAAGTCCAAACGAAACCCATTGGCAACATTTAAAGAGGGTTGTCAGATATATAAAGGGAACCTCTTCTATGAAACTGAGTTTTATAAATAACAATGATGAGCCTGTAATTGGATATGCGGATGCAGATTGGGGTTCTGATCTTCTTGATCGAAAGTCTGTTAGCGGCTATGTATTTAAAGTATACGGCTGTACAATTTCTTGGTGCAGTAAGAAGCAACAGACTGTAGCCACATCGTCGTCAGAAGCTGAATATGTAGCTCTTAGCTTAGCGACCACAGAAGCAATTTGGTTAAGAGGAATAATGCAAGATCTCAAAGAAATAGATGACAATTATCAAATTAAAATTTATGAAGACAATAGAGGTTGTACAGGAATGGCAACTAATTTAGAAACCAAACACGTAAAGCATATTGATATTAAACACCATTTTATTCGAGATAATATTGCAAGTGGAATAATCAATCTTATGCCAATTTCTACCGAAATGCAGTTGGCGGATATTTTTACAAAATCAACAGATTCAAGTCGTTTTATTAAACTAAGAAACCAGCTTGGACTAGTAGATTGAGAGGGGGTGTTGAAATATGTTTTTCAATCGTACTAGTTATTGTTTTTAATGTTTTTCATGTAATTGAAAATTTTGTCATTCTGAAAAAAATATTCGAACCAAATAAACGTTTTTTAATTTTTTTTTTTTTGTTTTCTTAAAAACTATTTTCTTAAATAATCTGCCTTTATTTGTGTATTTTACAAGAATATTTCTGATCAATAAGCGTTTAAATAATCATATTTATGATCAATAAGCGTTTAAACAATCATATTTCTGATCAATAAGCGTTTAAACACTCATATTTCTGATCAATAAGCGTTTAAACAATCATATTTCTGATCAATAAGCGTTTAAACAATCATATTTATGATAAGCGTTTAAACACTCATATTTCTGATCGATAAGCGTTTAAACAATCATATTTCTGATCAATAAGCGTTTAAACAATCATATTTATGATCAATAAGCGTTTAAACACTCATATTTCTGATCAATAACCGTTTAAACACTCATATTTCTGATCAATAAGCGTTTAAACAATCATATTTCTGATCAATAAGCGTTTAAACAATAATATTTCTGATCAATAAGCGTTTAAACACTCATATTTCTGATCAATAAGCGTTTAAACAATCATATTTCTGATCAATAAGTGTTTAAACAATCATATTTCTGATCAATAAGCGTTTAAACAATCATATTTCTGATCAATAAGCGTTTAAACAATCATATTTCTGATCAATAAGCGTTTAAACAATCATATTTCTGATCAATAAGCGTTTAAACAATCATATTTCTGATCAATAAGCGTTTAAACAATCATATTTCTGATCAAAAAGCGTTTAAACAATCATATTTCTGATCAATAAGCGTTTAAACAATCATATTTCTGATCAATAAGCGTTTAAACAATCATATTTCTGATCAATAAGCGTTTAAACAATCATATTTCTGATCAATAAGCGTTTAAACAATCATATTTCTGATCAATAAGCGTTTAAACAATCATATTTCTGATCAATAAGCGTTTAAAAACTCATATTTCTGATCAATAAGCGTTTAAACAATCATATTTCTGATCAATAAGCGTTTAAACAATCATATTTCTGATCAAAAAGCGTTTAAACAATAATATTTATGATCAATAAGCGTTTAAACACTCATATTTCTGATCAATAAGCGTTTAAACAATCATATTTCTGATCAATAAGCGTTTAAACAATCATATTTCTGATCAATAAGCGTTTAAACAATCATATTTCTGATCAATAAGCGTTTAAACAATCATATTTCTGATCAATAAGTGTTTAAACACTCATATTTCTGATCAATAAGCGTTTAAACAATCATATTTCTGATCAATAAGCGTTTAAACACTCATATTTCTGATCAATAAGCGTTTAAACAATCATATTTATGATCAATAAGCGTTTAAACAATCATATTTCTGATCAATAAGCGTTAAACAATCATATTTCTGATCAATAAGCGCTTAAACAATCATATTTCTGATCAAAAAGCGTTTAAACAATCATATTTATGATCAATAAGCGTTTAAACACTCATATTTCTGATCAATAAGCGTTTAAACAATCATATTTCTGATCAATAAGCGTTTAAACAATCATATTTCTGATCAATAAGCGTTTAAACAATCATATTTCTGATCAATAAGCGTTTAGACAATCATATTTCTGATCAATAAGCGTTTAAATAATCATATTTCTGATCAATAAGCGTTTAAACAATCATATTTTTGATCAATAAGCGTTTAAACAATCATATTTCTGATCAATAAGCGTTTAAACAATCATATTTCTGATCAATAAGTGCTTAAACACTCATATTTCTGATCAATAAGCGTTTAAACAATCATATTTCTGATCAATAAGCGTTTAAACAAACATATTTCTGATCAATAAGCGTTTAAACAATCATATTTCTGATCAATAAGCATTTAAACAATCATATTTCTGATCAATAAGCGTTTAAACAATCATATTTCTGATCAATAAGCGTTTAAACAATCATATTTCTGATCAATAAGCGTTTAAACAATCATATTTCTGATCAATAAGCGTTTAAACAATCATATTTCTGATCAATAAGCGTTTAAACAATCATATTTCTGATCAATAAGCGTTTAAACAATCATATTTCTGATCAATAAGCGTTTAAACAATCATATTTCTGATCAATAAGTGTTTAAACACTCATATTTCTGATCAATAAGCGTTTAAACAATCATATTTCTGATCAATAAGCGTTTAAACACTCATATTTCTGATCAATAAGCGTTTAAACAATCATATTTATGATCAATAAGCGTTTAAACAATCATATTTATGATCAATAAGCGTTTAAACAATCATATTTCTGATCAATAAGCGTTTAAACAATCATATTTCTGATCAAAAAGCGTTTAAACAATCATATTTATGATCAATAAGCGTTTAAACACTCATATTTCTGATCAATAAGCGTTTAAACAATGATATTTCTGATCAATAAGCGTTTAAACAATCATATTTCTGATCAATAAGCGTTTAAACAATCATATTTCTGATCAATAAGCGTTTAAACAATCATATTTCTGATCAATAAGCGTTTAAACAATCATATTTCTGATCAATAAGTGTTTAAACAATCATATTTCTGATCAATAAGCGTTTAAACAATCATATTTCTGATCAATAAGCGTTTAAACACTCATATTTCTGATCAATAAGCGTTTAAACAATCATATTTCTGATCAATAAGCGTTTAAACAATCATATTTCTGATCAATGAGTGTTTAAACAATCATATTTCTGATCAATAAACGTTTAAACAATCATATTTCTGATCAATAAGCGTTTAAACAATCATATTTCTGATCAATAAGCGTTTAAACAATCAGATTTCTGATCAATAAGCGTTTAAACAATCATATTTCTGATCAATAAGCGTTTAAACAATCATATTTCTGATCAATAAGCGTTTAAACAATCATATTTCTGATCAATAAGTGTTTAAACACTCATATTTCTGATCAATAAGCGTTTAAACAATCATATTTCTCATCAATAAGCGTTTAAACACTAATATTTCTGATCAATAAGCTTTTAAACAATCATATTTCTGATCAATAAGCGTTTAAACAATCATATTTCTGATCAATAAGCGTTTAAACAATCATATTTCTGATCAATAAGCGTTTAAACAATCATATTTCTGATCAATAAGCGTTTAAACAATCATATTTCTGATCAATAAGCGTTTAAACAATCATATTTCTGATCAATAAGCGTTTAAACAATCATATTTCTAATCAATAAGCGTTTAAACAATCATATTTCTGATCAATAAGCGTTTAAACAATCATATTTCTGATCAATGAGTGTTTAAACAATCATATTTCTGATCAATAAACGTTTAAACAATCATATTTCTGATCAATAAGCGTTTAAACAGTCATATTTCTGATCAATAAGCGTTTAAACAATCATATTTCTGATCAATAAGCGTTTAAACAATAATATTTCTCATCAATAAGCGTTTAAACACTCATATTTCTGATCAATAAGCGTTTAAACAATCATATTTCTGATCAATAAGCGTTTAAACAATCATATTTTTGATCAATAAGCGTTTAAACAATCATATTTCTGATCAATAAGCGTTTAAACAATCATATTTCTGATCAATAAGCGTTTAAACACTCATATTTCTGATCAATAAGCGTTTATACAATCATATTTCTGATCAATAAGCGTTTAAACAATCATATTTCTGATCAATAAGCGTTTAAACAATCATATTTCTGATCAATAAGCGTTTAAACAATCATATTTCTGATCAATAAGCGTTTAAACAATCATATTTCTGATCAATAAGCGTTTAAACAATCATATTTCTGATCAATAAGTGTTTAAACACTCATATTTCTGATTAATAAGTGTTTAAACACTCATATTTCTGATCAATAAGCGTTTAAACAATCATATTTCTGATCAATAAACGATTAAACACTCATATTTCTGATCAATAAGCGTTTAAACAATCATATTTCTGATCAATAAGCGTTTAAACACTCATATTTCTGATCAATAACCGTTTAAACACTCATATTTCTGATCAATAAGCGTTTAAACAATCATATTTCTGATCAATAAGCGTTTAAACACTCATATTTCTGATCAATAAGCGTTTAAACAATCATATTTCTGATCAATAAGCGTTTAAACAATCATATTTCTGATCAATAAGCGTTTAAACAATCATATTTCTGATCAAAAAGCGTTTAAACAATCATATTTATGATCAATAAGCGTTTAAACACTCATATTTCTGATCAATAAGCGTTTAAACAATCATATTTCTGATCAATAAGCGTTTAAACAATCATATTTCTGATCAATAAGCGTTTAAACAATCATATTTCTGATCAATAAGCGTTTAAACAATCATATTTCTGATCAATAAGTGTTTAAACACTCATATTTCTGATCAATAAGCGTTTAAACAATCATATTTCTGATCAGTAAGCGTTTAAACATTCATATTTCTGATCAATAAGCGTTTAAACAATCATATTTCTGATCAATAAGCGTTTAAACAATCATATTTCTGATCAATAAGCGTTTAAACAATCATATTTCTGATCAATAAGCGTTTAAACAATCATATTTCTGATCAAAAAGCGTTTAAACAATCATATTTCTGATCAATAAGCGTTTAAACAATCATATTTCTGATCAATAAGCGTTTAAACAATCATATTTCTGATCAATAAGCGTTTAAACAATCATATTTCTGATCAATAAGCGTTTAAACAATCATATTTCTGATCAATAAGCGATTAAACAATCATATTTTTGATCAATAAGCGTTTAAACACTCATATTTCTGATCAATAAGCGTTTAAACAATCATATTTTTGATCAATAAGCGTTTAAACAATCATATTTCTGATCAATAAGCGTTTAAACAATCATATTTCTGATCAATAAGCGTTTAAACACTCATATTTCTGATCAATAAGCGTTTAAACAATCATATTTCTATATATATGATTGTTTAAACGCTTATTGATCAGAAGATCAATAAGCGTTTAAACAATCATATTTCTGATCAATAAGCGTTTAAACAATCATATTTCTGATCAATAAGCGTTTAAACAATCATATTTCTGATCAATAAGCGTTTAAACAATCATATTTCTGATCAATAAGCGTTTAAAGAATCATATTTCTGATCAATAAGCGTTTAAACAATCATATTTTTGATCAATAAGCGTTTAAACACTCATATTTCTGATCAATAAGCGTTTAAACAATCATATTTTTGATCAATAAGCGTTTAAACAATCATATTTCTGATCAATAAGCGTTTAAACAATCATATTTCTGATCAATAAGCGTTTAAACACTCATATTTCTGATCAATAAGCGTTTAAACAATCATATTTCTGATCAATAAGCGTTTAAACACTCATATTTCTGATCAATAAGCGTGAAAAATAAAGTGAAAACTAAATCACCAAGTCTGAATTAACTGTTGACCAAAAACTGATGACACCTTTCTTGAGGGCCTACTGATTTTCAGAATCTTTGGAGGCCAATAATAAAAGTTAGAGAAATGTCAATTGTACAACCAAATAAGTGTTCATGTACATATATTTTTGATCATGATTAAAAAAGGTTATTTGGTAAAAAAAAAGGTAACGAAACCAAAGAAGCGTCATAAAATTCCCGAAAAGCGTCAAAATGGCAACACTGCTTATTTTATCAATCAATTGTATAGACCAAGACGAATCTATAGAAGGTGACGACAGAAGAACAGCAGATTGCTTTTTTATTCAGTTGTTTAGACAAGTGAACTGTCAATTCACTTGTGTTTGTTGTGGCGAAAAATACAACAAACCCAAAAGCAAAAACAACCATAGGCAACTTTGACAGTTCACTTATCTTTTTAAAATTAAAGTAAATTAATAAAGTAAACTGAGTAGAACAGCTGACTATTTCTTTTTATTCAGTTTGAACCAAGGCGTATTTAATAAGGTGACAGCAGTGGCGAATTGAAATAAATACAGGAGAATTCACTTATTTTTTATATATAGAGTTTGCCATTAATGAGTACCGGCGAATATTTTAAATATATGTAGTTTGACATTTATGCGTGCTATTTCTATAATCAGCTGTGCTGCCGATGTCACCTTATTAAATGCACCTTGGCTGTCACCTTGTTAAATACGCCTTGAACTGTCTATTCACTTGTGGTTGTTGTGGCGAAAAACACAACAAACCCTAAAGCAAAAACAAAAACAGGCGACTTTGATAGTTCACTTACCATTTAACAAAAACAAAATACCTGTTGTTTCTGTAAATGATGTATTTGTCGTAGTACTGTCGCTACCAAAGTAAATTAATAAAGTAGACTCAGTAGAACAGCTGACTATTTTTTTTATTCAGTCTGTACCAAGGTGCATTTAATAAGGTGCCATCGGCAGCACAGCTGATTATAGAAATAGCTCGCACAAATGTCAAACTACATATATAAAAAATATTCGCCCGTACGCCCGTATGTCAAACTCTATATATAAAAAATAAGTGAATTCGCCTGTATTTATTTCAATTCGCCACTGCTGTCACCTTGTTAAATACGCCTTGGTCTGTACTGTCAATTCACTTGTGGTTGTTGTGGCGAAAAATACAACAAGCCCAAAAGCAAAAACCACAACAGGCAACTTTGACAGCTCAGACCTTAAACCAAAAACAAAATTGGTTGTTGTTCTTGTAAATGTTGTATTTGTTGTAGTACTGTCGCTACTTTATTAATTTACTTTGGGCGTATTTAACAAGGTGATAGCAGTGGCGAATTGAAATAAATACAGGCGAATTCACAAATTTTTTTTATATGGAGTTTGACATTAACGAGTACCGGCGAATATTTTTTATATGTGTAGTTTGACATTATTGAGTGGAATTTCTATAATCAGCTGTGCTCCCGATGACACCATATTAAATGCTTCTTGATGGATTCATTCGTCTCACACAATTTCACACAAACTTATGGGGTTTTTTCGTTTTACGGCGAAACGTATTAATTGAAAGTAAAAAAATCACTTGTTCAATTTGTCTGACGTTACATATTTTTATTCAATAGTAAAGTGGTAAAAAATGTGATATAAAAAGTTGAAAAAGTTCAAATAAAATATTTGCAAAGAAATATATAATATTAATTACAAAACGTAACAAATGCTAATCAGAATTTAAAGCAAATAATAAAATATGGAAAATTTTAATCCAACTGTGAATGAGTGTGTGAAGTAATAAGAATGAAAAAAAATAAGAAAAATGTAACAAAATTAAAGCAAAATATACATATGATTGTTAAAATTTCTTAAAAATACACAAAAAATAAATACTTTTTATGATATTATTGAAGAAAAGTTATTATTGAAAGGTATATATTGTAAAATTATTGTAAAAAATACTAAATACCTACACATTTAATACACACATGCATACATACATACAACGTATTTTAATGAAAGAGAATGAAAAAAGCAAATAATCACACAATATAAAACCGAAGGTTGGTTTATCGGTTATTTTACTTGTTCTTCTTTCTTTTTTCTGCGTCTTTTTGAGCAAAAATAAAAACAAATGAATTTAGATTAAAACCGGTATAAAAAATTAGAATGCTTTCAAGATGTGTTTTTATACCCTACACCACCACAGTGGGGAGGGTATTATGCGTTTGTGCACATGTTTGTAACGCCCAAAAATATTAGTCTAACACCCACCTTATAGTATACCGATCGACTTAGAATCACTTTCTGAGTCGATTAAACGATGTCCGTCTGGTTGGCTGGCTGGCTGTCCATGTAAACCTTGTGCGCAGAGTAAAAGGTCGCAATTTTGAAGATATTTCGATCAAATTTGGTATTATTTTTTCGGTCCAAGGACTAAGCCTATTGAAACTGGCTGAAATCGGTCCATTATTTCACCTAGCCCCCAATGGGGGGGCCCCCATACAAATGTCCTTCCGAAATTGGACTTTATCGGTCATAAATGTTTAATTTATAAATGTATCTCCACAAATTGCGCTCCAAATAAGTTTTATAGGTACCTATATACAAAATTTATGTCACCAAATTTTGTTACGAGCGTTCCATAATTAGTCATAGCTCCCATATAGACCCGCTTCCGAAAATCACATTAACGTGCATAAATCGTTAAAAAATTTTGGTATACTCACAAAATTCAACATAGTAAACTTTAATATAGACATAAATCACACGACCTAATTTCATGGTGATCGGTCCATAATTGGTCATAGCCCCCATATAAGGCCCACTTAAATATAAATTATTGAGATTTTGAAAAATATTTTTGCTCTTTTACTTATTGTAGGGTATTATATGGTCGGACTTGACCGACCATACTTTCTTACTTGTTCATATTTAAAATTCGTCTTAAAGAGGAAAAAATCTCATTATCATTTTTATATTATTAGCTTTTTTTGGTCACTAAGATTTCATGTTTTACTATTATCAGTGAAAATTTATCACTTATCAATTAAAAGTATGTGTAACAAGAAAAGTTATCTTTAGTCAAAACAATAAAATAGTAGTATGTATGTACATTAGGGTGTCCCAAATTTTTTTATTTTTTTTTCTATTTTTATACCCTTCACCATCGCACAGTGGTATGAGAATAAAAAAAGAGGGAAATAAATCTGTAACTTCTAAATCCTTACGCCGATTTGAATGAAATTTCACATGCGCAAAGAGGAGAGAGAGTGTAGTCGAGTTTAAGTTTTGAATTTGGACCTCATGACCCCACCAGGAGCTGGACCAGGGGTTCCCAAAGTAGGACACCTCGGGTATGTTCAATTTTTGAAATTATCCTATTTCTTCGTTTGTGTTCCGATTTAAAAAAATTACACATACAAAAATTATAAATGTTTTTTTCATTTGAAATATTTGGCGTAAAGTTAGCTTTTCAAAAAGTACAAATTCATTATACATCCTCTTAGACATTTTTTAGATAACTTAAAAAGAATAAAAGTACTTTTTTCCCAAAAAAATTGCGAAAAATCGACTTTTTTAATTTTTTTAAATTCAAATGCATGTAACTTTTGATATCTGCGTTGCCGTTTTGGGCTGTTCCTAATTTGGTAGGATTTTTTTCGTTTAGTAGGAAGGTAGTTCAAATCGATTTTTGGTAGGTTGGATCAAAAAGTACACAGAGAAAACAGATTCGTGATAGCAACCGAATTTGTTTCCAATCGAATGAATCGGTTGCACACATAGAATTTTTCAGCTGTAACAACAAAAAGTCAGTTGATAAAGAAGAATTTCAGTTGAGGCAACCAAACTTTAGTTACCCCTTCCAAAATATGGTAGCCACAACTGTAAAATTCGGTCACTAAGATAGTATCATTCGATTGGCAACAAATTCGGTTGCTATCACGAATCTGTTTTCTCTGTGTATTTATTTACAAGATAGATTTATCGCATTATTAGAGATCACTAAGGCAGATGCAGTTTCAATTTTCCAACTTATAACAGATTTCTTTTCGGCACATAACTAGGGTTTTTAATTTCCCAACCTTTTTTGATTCCCGGGAATCGTGAAATTTTTTTCTACATTCCCGGGTATCCGGCTATTCCCGAAATTTATAATGATACTCTAAATTAGGAATATTATAGCCAAATTTCATATAAAAACTTAGCGTTATAATTATTAAATTGAAAAATGTCAGCCTTTATTCCATAAATCCATTCCTAATATTTAATTTTTTAGATTCATTGTTTAAACTGAATTAAATTTAAAGTTAATTAATAACAGAATTTATTCAAACTTTGAATGATTAAATTTTTGTTAAATCAAATCATTTACAATATTAATTGAAAACAATTTTCTTAAGCCTTTTTGTACTAGATTTGAATTGAAGAAAAATTTAATCAATTAATAAATTTGAGAAGCTATTTTGTTATGGATTTGAAGAAGAAATTTAAAGAAATTAGAATGATTCAGTAAGAAATAAATTCTATAAATAATGAATTCACTTTTTAAATTTTCATACGAAAAACCACAAATAAATAATAATAGTAAGCGATCTATTATTCCGAGATATAAGCAAAAAACTGTAAAAAAACTTTTCACTGTTTGTTGGCGAAAAAAATGGATTTCTTAGTTGTTTTCAATGTATTTTCGTCAGTTTTTAATTCCCGGGATTCCCGACTAAACTTGTTTTACATTAAGTGCACATGTCACTCACTCCAACTCTGCTCCAGTTATGCATATATTGAGCCAAATATTGAGCTTCTTTGTGGTAATATATATACTTTTTTCTCTCATAGTCCCAAAAGAATTAACGAGCTTAAAGAATTTCAGGAATACTGTTCTGTAAAATCTCATAAAATATTAGGTGTTTGCCAAACAAGATGGTTATCTTTAGAAGGTGTTATTGCAAGAATTATAGAACAATGGGACAGTTTAAAATTGTATTTTATATCACGTTTTTATGACGTAAATGGTATAAGAGCAGCAGAACTGGCAGATAGTATGTCTAATAAAATCAAAACTTATTTTTTATTCTTGACATATGTATATGATTTTTAAAAAATGGTAGGTTTAAAACGATTTTGGTAGTTTTTTGACAAAAATTTGGTAGGAATAAGATTTGTTCAGTGGCAACGCAGTACACTAACGTACGGTATGTTAGTGTTTGTTTCGAACTCTGCTCCTCAGATCAATAGTTTAAAAGATACGATTTTTTATAAGCTAGATTGGTGATTTTTCCCACTGTGCGCAGCTGCGAATTGCCTGCCAAATTAATATTTTTGTTCAATTTTACGTATTCATATTTAAAGGCCACACAACCTCGAGCTGCCGAGACGTAAACATTTTGACCTGATATCTCCCGAAAATCAGATTTTGGCTATCTTTTAACTCGACAAAGTCGTATTTTCTATTTTATCTCTAGCTTAATTTTCCATTGTGTCTACACTTTTTAAAACTAAACATAATGACTTGACACCTCGGATATCTTCAATTTTTAAAATGATCCTATTTCTTCGTTTGTGTTAGCTATCAATTATCTCTTATAGCATTTGAAAATTTAATTTTCAACATTTTTACCCACCCTACTCCAATTTTTTGGTGACCGCGGTTCCAAATATTCCCCGATTTTATCCATTTTTCTTTTATAGGATTAACAATAGATCTATATATCAAATAAAGAAAGAGTTTAAAAATCATGGCTGTGTCCAAAGTTATATTCATTTGAATTTAAAAAAATTAAAAAATTCGATTTTTCGTACTTTTATTCTTTTTAAGTACTTTTATTCTTTTTAAGTTATCTAAATAATTTCTAACAAGATGTATAATGAATTTGTACTTTTTGAAATGCTAACTTTACGCCAAAATTTTAAATGAAAAAAACATTTATAATTTTTGATACCGACGGGAGCAGGTCCATTCAAAAAATGTCTATTTTTTATGTAAAATTCAACTTTAGGGCAAAAATTCTCAAATCGCATATTCGATATCAAAATATAGTAACCTATTTTAGATGGCCCAATAAGTTGTTAATTATTTTGTAAAGGGTTCCGATAACACCGCCCCTGGTATGGATATTATAGCTGTTATTATGTCAATTTCGTATCTATATGCCTTTTCCAGGTAAGACGTCGGTCTAGATGCAGACCTAGATATTTAACTTCAGTTTGTAAATAATCATATTATTTATTAGGATTGGAGGGAATGATTCTCTACGCAATGTGAAAGTGAGATGTATACATTTTTGCTCGTTTACTTTTATTCTCCATTGTTTTAACCACCTTTCTATTTCGAGTATATGGTCTTGTAAAAGTACAGATGCTTCTTGGGGGTTTTCATGAATGGCTAGTATAGCTGTGTCATCAGCAAAAGTTGATATGTGGGTTCGACTGTTTGTAGGCATATCACAAGTATATAGCAAATATAGGAAGGGACCCAATATACTTCCTTGGGGTACGCCTGCTTCAATAGGCTGTGGTGAACTTTAAGAATGAACTTTCGATGACTTAAATAACTTTCTAGAAGCTTATGTGTGTTCACTGGTAAATATTGTTTTATTTTTATCGATAATCCTTCATGCCATACTTTGTCGAAGGCTTGCGAAACGTCGTTGAAGAGTGCAGAACAATATTTTTTTTCTTCAAATGTCTTGGATATGATTTCTACCAACCTGTGAGTTTTTTCTATGGTGTTATGTTTTTCTCGAAATCCGAATTGATGAGTTTGCATATAATCAAAATGATTCACTATTGGCTTTAACTTGTGCATTAACAGTTTTTCGAATCTTTGATATATTTGACAATAGGGTCTATATGATTCTACTTTACTGTTATCTTTTCCCGGCTTAGGTATCATTGTAACTAAAGAAACCTTCCATTCTGGTGGATAATATTCAAGGCGTAATATAGCATTAAAAATAAATAGGATTATGCTTAATGCAATTTGGGATAGCTCAAGGAGCATCTTGTTACTGATTTTATCAATACCAGGTGATTTTTTAGAGTTTAAATCAACAATAGTCTTGTCAATCTCTGAAATTTCAAAACGAAGTGGTTCAGCTGCAGTAATATGGGGTAAAGTAGATGACTTTAGATGACTAACAAACAGGTTTTCTTTTTCAGTATCGTTTCTCGCCCAGCCTCCACTAGAATTACGTAGAGGAGGTCTGCTCATAACAGGTCCTTTTTTATTTTTTTGTAGCTCGCCATAGAGAGTAATTTGAGTACTGGGTGGCATCTAAGTTCTCCAGATATTTATTAATTGAGTCAGTTTTGCGTTTGTGAAGAAGCATACTGAGGCGTTTGCGACATTTTCTAAGCTCCGTTTTAAGTTGAGGGGATCTGTAGAGTTGCCACTCTCGACGAACTCTTCTTTTTTCAGCTAATAACTGTTCAATGTCAGCAGAATAGAGTCTATTGTATCTTATTTGTTGTTATTGGAGTGGCGTGTACAACAGCAAGTTTTAAGTTTTGTTCAAAATTTTTGAGTGAGATATCTATATCTTCTGGTGTTCTTAGCGATATATTTTCTGTACTGTGTGTGCAAATATATTTTCTATATTTCAACCAATTTATTTTCGAGCTTGATATTGCAGAGTGATTAGTCGGGGGTTCAATAGAGAAACGAAGGTGGGTGAGTGATCCGAGGATAATTCTAATGAAGATTTAACCAGGATTAGTTCCATTGGTAAATTTTTTGTAACTGCAAAATCAATGACATTGGCTATTTTGCTTGGGTCAGTAGGCCAGTATGTTGGTTCTCCAGAAACTAACATTATATCAACTTCATGACTTTTAAGAAAATACTCGAGTTCGTTTTTATGTTGGCGAATGCCGTTAGCGTTCCAAAAACTTATTCTTAAGGTAGGCTCACACATGACAAATATTTGACGAAAAAGACGTAACCACTAAATAAAATACATTTGAATTCCTTTATTTACATATTTGAAAAACTTATTTTACTTAGGATGATTCAAAACAAAAAATTTAGTTTTATTTTATTTGATGCTGTTCTTACAAAACACTTGAAAGAGTAAACACGTCAAACAAATTTGTGCTATGAAAAGTGGTTACGCTTTTTTGAGCAAATATTTGCCATATGTGACCCTACCTTTAGGCAGTTGATGGTCGTTTAAGCACAGCCTGCAATAACATTGACTGCATCTTAAGCATTTCTTGCATCATGTTACTCATTGAGTTTATAAAGTTATTTACCGATTGCACAAGAGTTTCTATTGTATATTCTAGTCGGGTAAAATTGAAAATTGGCGTTTGCTCTCTTACCTCTGGGTTCATATTTTGGTTTTGTGGTTGACGGTGGTTTTGTGGTTGAGTTTGGTTGTTTCTTAGTACATTTGCATATGTTTCTTTGTTGTTATATGCCTGTTGCAACGGGGGGTAGTTAAAATTGATGTTATTTAATGGCTGAGCGGGGAATATCTTCGGTTTATGGCTTTGTGATTTTTTAACAATTGAGCAGATAAGACAAACCCTGTAGTTTGCTGTGTGGTTACCTCCGCAATTGCTGCATTTTTTTCATTTTAGGATCATCCTTGGATTTGTTACATTGGGATGTGTTATGCAACTCTCCACAAATAACACATACGGGTGGCAATTTGCAATATGCCTTGGTATGTCCATATTCTTGGCAATTCATACATTGGACGGGGCCAAATCGTTTATGTGGTTCTTCTACAGTAATTTTACGATGCAATAAATACTTCAGGTTATATATGGGATGTGTTTAATTTTTTTTTTTCAGATTTATGACACCGGGTTCAAGTTCAACACGGAAGAGTGGTTGGGGTTTTTTTTTCGCGACTTATAATGTTTATCACATTTTTTGTCTTAAAACCTTTATCTTCTAAACTTTGCTTTATTTCGAGTGGTTCAACATTACAGTCAATACCCTTTACATATTACAACTTGTAGACCCTTGCTTCCTTTCAGCTGAGTTTCAAAATCTGTTACAACCTTTCAATAATCGTTTTCACTATTGACCTGTATTTTAGCTTCATGAATCGTGCCTTTCTTGATTGGGATAACGTAAAAAGAGTTCTCTCCTATTAATGAGATCAGGCTCTGAACCTGTGAATTTGAATTATTTTCTCTCAAGTAAATATGGGGTGGTTTTGTAGAGTTAATTTTATTTACTGGTTCATCTGTTTCACATTCCAGAATAGAAAAAACGATTGTTTAGTCTAGCAGGTTCACTATCCTTATATAATTTAGCCAGGGGTGCCGCTTTCGAAGACTTGGGACTTCGTGCCCGTTTTAATACTGTAACATACTGGTCCATTCCAACCTGTATTTGGGATTTATTATCTTTATTTAATGGTTGACTAATCTTGGGTATAGCGTCGCTTAATGGGTTAATTTTATTTGTAGTCGGTGTGGTGGATTTCGTTTCTGAAGCTGATATAGCTAGCATACTTTCAGGCGTAAATAAAATATTTGTATTTCCTGCACAGAAAAAAGTTTCAACATAAATATTATGATTCGAATTCATTGATTTCAATTCATAACATTTATAAATAATTTCTTAAATAGTATGATTTTTTTAATATTTTATGTTTTGAAATAAAATCTAGAAGGCTTGAAAAATATAATTTCAATTTCATTTTTATTTTTATGTTGTTCAAAAATGTTTGAAATTTTTCATGGAAAATTTTTAGTTTTTTTACGATTTTCAGCTACAAAATGATATAAAAAGCGCGAAAATGATTAAATTGATTTAAGAGGATGAAATGCTTTTATATTTATGAATGTTTTATTATGTTTAATGATAATTTTTAAGTTTCAGATATTCTCCTTTTTATCTTAAAATATTGGCATAATATCATATGGCTATTATGCAAATATTCTTGCACTAATTCATTATATAATACAATTATAATGCAATTTATTAAAAAAATTAAGTAAAAAAAGCAAAAATTTCCGTCATGTAAAATTTTATAATATTTATGAACATGTTCTTATTTTGAATGAAATAAGTTTGGGAAAAAAAAGTCAAGTTCGATTAATAATATTTATTACAAAATTCCAATTATGAATTTTTTTTTTCTGTGTGGTAACTCCAGATTATCAGCTGTTGGGTTTTCTTTCGTTTCACAATCATTAGTTGTTGACAATCAGTGTTGCCATTTTAGCACTTTCAGTGCTAGATTTAGCATTTTGTTTCTCGAAAATGCATTGAAATTTTTAAAAATTATGCTAAATGCATTTTAGCATAATTTGCTTGAGAAAAAAAAATTTTTTTTCGAAAAAAATTTTACTTCAAAAAATATTTTACTCCAAAAAATGCTTTTGGAGAAATAAAAAATAACTTTTATTAATATTTCAACTAAATTTCTTTCGGTGTGGTAAGTAAATGAACACTACGCATAAATTTACTTGCTTTTTTTATAACTATGTATGTAATGTGTTACGCATTTTTACAACTGATGTAAAAAAAAGTTTAAAGAAATTAAAAACAAAAGGGAAAATAATAAAAGTTATTTTTTTAAAACATTAATAGTAAGATTCTTTTGATGAATTTTTACTTCAATCTCCGTATTTAGGATATGAATTTGAAAATTTAATAAAGCAAGCGATTAGCTTAAAAAAAATTTCAATTGAAGATGAGAAGGAAATTCGAAATGTTTGCATTTTATTTTTAAAAGAACTTGTTAATCAACTAAGAAATCGTTTGCCTAAAAATATTAAAAAATATTTCCTTATTTTTTACACAAAATACCCTAAATCTTGTAAAGAGCCCAACAACAAATATTTTAGAAAAGTTCAAGTATAGTTTAACTGATATAAATATTATTCAAAATCAGTGTGCTTATATCTCAAAACAAGATTGGGATGAAAAATCTGATACAATGACTTTTTGGATTCAAGTATATAATTTTAAAAATTCTGTCGGTGAAAATGTATTTAAAGAATTGTCTATTTTTGTATTGTCATTACTCGTTTTACCATTTTCTAATGCCGAAGTTGAAAGACTTTTTAGTTTAATGGCTTTAATTAAAAATAAAATTCGTAATCGAATTAAACCAGAATTGTTAAGTTCAATAATACAAATTCGAGAGGGATTGAAATTCGAAAATGCATGTTGTTACATCTGAATAATATCAAAATGAAGATAAAGACGAAGATATATCAGAAATATTGGATTCAATTAATTATTTTGTATAATCAGTAGGTATGCTAATAGCTTTTGTATCGAATAATATTGATAAATGTATTAATAAATTAAAAATTAAAAAATCTTATTTCATTAAAAAATGGAAGTTATAAAAAATATTTGTTATTTTATTCTTTAAAACAAAAACACAAATTCAATATAAAAGTATATTTAAAAAAACTATAAAATGTAATGTAAAATACATATATAAAATATAATTCATATATGAATATAATAATATATTTGTTAAATATTAAAATATTTATATATGTAAATATTTTTGTACTACATTTTATAAAATTTATTTATTTCAAGTCTAGAGAACAATATATTCCTTACAGACTAATACAAAATATTTTATTTTATTTATCTTATATACAAAAAAGAATATAAGTATACATTTATGGAGAAAAATTAAAATATTAATTCAAATATTGTAACAAAAAATTTTTAAAATTTGTTTTTGATACATTAAAATCTATCTTATTAATGGACTATTTATAAATAATTTTAAAACAAATTTCTATGCCGGATTGAAAATCTGCCTGGTACATAAAATGGTATTTGTTCTAAAAGGTCTGGACAATCAATATATCCATTAATCAAGTCAAAAACGAACAGCATTGACTGAATTTTACGTCTCTTTTCCAAAGATATCATACCAAGATGTAAGCAACGGGATTTATAAGATGGGAGCGGATATATAAAATTTGAATGAGGCAATGCATAATATATAATAATATATATAAATATATAATATAAAATATATAATATAATAAAATAACCTACAATTTCTTATTCCCAATTTATTTTCAGAAAAAATTTGGAATTAATATATATTTACCACCTTAATATATTTAGTTTTTTTGCATACTTCGATAGATAATCCCGTAATATACCATTAATAAAATAAATTGTGACAACATTAAATTGGATGAAGACCTTCATAAAATTTTGTGTTAAAAAAAATCACAACTACAGAACTTTAAGTTTTATTAAGTTGTTTTCTTCTCCTTTAAAGTAAGGAAAAGGTTAGTTAGGGCCTTTCTATATTAAGGTAGCGATATGAAATGTAATCTATTAAAACAAGTCAACAATTGTTATGAACAAAATTAGAAAAAACTATAATTTATATTTGTAACATTTGAAATAAAAATTTTATTGTTGCATTGAAAAAATTTAGCACTTTTTTTTTCTTATGTAGAACATTTTAGCACTTAGTTTTTCAAGTTTTAGCATATTTTGAAATTCATTTTCTGGCAACACTGTTGACAATGCGGGGGAACAAGAACGAGCACGGTTAACAGGCTTGGCGGTTAAAAACAAGCTGTCATCTATTCTTCTGTTTGTTTTGTTTATATTTTTTTCATCTGCATTAACTGTAACCAGCGTTGCCACTCATAAAATATTTTTCCTACCAGATTTCTGATTAAAAACTTCCAAAACCTACCAAATTTTAAATATTTGAGAAATGCTATTTGGATTCGTTTCAAAATTAATAGTTACCTTAAAATTAGGAATATTATTTAATAACACTACAATCATAAATATGTCACACCAAAAAATTGTGTGTGGATCGTTTCTAAATTGACCATAGCTCCCATATAGGGCCCACTTCTAAAAATTACTTTAACGAGCATAAAACTCCTAGCGTTGGTATCCCGACAAAACTCAACACAAATAAGTTTCATATAGAAATAAATTACGCGTTCTAATTTCATGGCGATCGGTACATAACTGGTCATAGCTGCCCACTTTGTTCAGTGCAGACTATTTCTTATTACTTCTTTTAACATGATTACACACAATTTATATAATCTATATCTATATTCTATCTTCTAATATATAAAAATCTCGTGTCACAATGTTAGTGTTTGAACTCCTCCGAAACGGCTCAACCGATTTTTATGAAATTTTGTACGTATGTTTGGTAGGTATGAGAATAGGTCGTAAAGTATATTTCATACCGCTAGGTCATTAGGGTGACCCTATCCAGAATTTATTTTTACCATTTTTTGGCCAAAAGCTTTTTTCGTATTTTATTTATTTCGCATTAAAAAATACCTATAACCCCAAATTTTCATCAACCGACCCTCACCCACCCGTTTTTTAGCCGAGATTTTAGTATTTTGTATGAGCAATATCCAAATATCAATATTTAACTATTTTTATGAAATTTTGTATATATTTTTGGTAGGTACGAGAATATTATAAAAAAATTTTGTTTGTATTTCTCTTCATTTGGCATCAAAAATACCTATAATGCCAACTTCACTTAGAATACATTCGCTATTTTTTATTTAACAACCAAAATATTCACTAGAAATAATTTGTATGAGCATCACGCCTAAACGGCTGAACCGATTGTATTGAAATTTGGGACATAGATGGATCCTTACTTGGAAGCGTCAATAGGCTATATCTTTTTTTAATACTTGGACTAGAAAGAGACTTAAATGGGGAAAACCGGTAAAATTGGTACCTTTAGTTCTTAAACAATCAAGAGTAAACGGCTGCACCGATTTGATTGAAATTTGGAACATAGATATTCGTTTACCTGGAAGCAATAATAGACTATATAATTTTTCTTAACTTGGACCACAAAGGGACGAAAGAGGGCAAAATTTGTACCACCCATACAAAGTAAATAGTTATTTTCGAATATCTGCAGAACTAAAATTGTGACTATATTCAAACTTTATACGAATCAATTTCGTATCACTGTTTGAAGTTTAACTAAAAATGGGACGGATGGGAACAGGGGTTGTGATACCACCCACACAAAGTAAATAGTTATTTTCAAATATATGGTGAACTATAATTGTGGAAGTATTGAAATTTAGTCCGAATAGAACCCTTATCATTTTACATGGTTTGGCTGAAAATGGGCGGTATTAAATTAGTGGACGTGGCACCTACCAAACAAAGTAAATAGTTATTTTCGAATATCTGGAGAACTGTAAATGTGAAAGGCTTCAAACTTCATATGAGTTAATTTCTTATCAGTGCAAGAAGTTAATAAAAAAATGGGAAGGATCGGATCTCGGGGTGAGTCACCTCCCATACAAAGTAATTAGTTATTTCTAAATATCTTGAGATCTATAATTACTAGATTATTCCAACTTTGTCCGAATAGCTCTCTTATAATATTACCAGGGCAACCAAAAATATGCTCTAAAAAAAGTGTTTTATGCGCATAAAATATGCACTTAAAAACGAAAAATATGCTCTTAAAAGATAAAAAATATGCACTTAAAAATAGTTGGTTATTGTTTGATTTCAAAGTTTTCTTAAAAAAATATATAAGAAGTAAATAAAATATTGAGATCATAAATTAAAATTGCTTATTATTGGGTTAAATTTCGATTTTAGTGACTCTGGGACTATATGAATTAATTTTATTATATTTAGCAATAAATTACTGTGTTTACTTAAGTTTTAAAATTTTCAAACTAAATCTTTGTTTTAGATTTCCGAGTTTCTTAGACAATCTTAATCTATTAATTTGTCTCATCTTTTAAACTGCGCAATACTTTAATCTTTTTTTAGTAATTAGTGGCATACTATTTTAATTTCTCAATCCATATGTCAAATATTTATAGGATCCCTACTGAGGATGTACCGAATAAATTTCTCGAAATATTTCTATTCTATAAAAAGCTTTAACATTGAATAATGTTTCAAAAACCCTATGAATATCGTGTGTCATTTTTTGGTAAAAAAATTGCAATGGATTTTGGAGCATTCATATTGTATCTAGATTAATAAAATTTAATTTATTAATTTATTAAATTTAATTAGAATTATAAAAAAATGATTTGTTCTATTTTTTTTTCTCATAAAATTTGAGGAGTTTCTATTTAAGACTGCGACAATTAAAAACAAACATTTTTGTTTGCAGTTTTATCATTGGGACTCAAAATACCGTGACATTTTCAAAGTTTCTTCCTTTCTCATACATTGTATCGGTATCGATATCCACGTATATTGTTTTTCTTTTAATTTTTTAATGAAAATATGCAACAAAAATATGCATTTATGAGTTAGATATGCAAAAATATGCTATAAAACGCAAAATATGCTAAAATATGCAGTAAAGAGCAAAATATGCAAAAATATGCACTAACAAATCGATGCCAAAATTCTTAAATTTGTCTGAAACGGATAAATAACTAACTCATATGTTTATACGAAGCACAGCAAAAAATATGATATTGCATATTTTTGGTTGCCCTGAATATTACATAGAATGAAAATGGGCGGATGGGAACGAGGGGTGTGGCACCCCTTCTTAATTTCTGGCATAACAGGAGACTGGCATCAACGTAATCTATCTACAATGGTAACAAAATAACTCATTTGAAGCATTACTTTAACTATTCCCTAGGGGAAAAGGAACTAACACCAAACTTATCACGTGACAGTTCCAATGTGGTAGGGACCGGTTCCAGTTCTAACACTTTACATGAAGGGGACCTGTCACTTTAACATGAGGATGTCCTAGGAGGGGGTTAATTGACACCTTTTTGACACTTTGTGACAGGTCTCTGAACTTACCTAAATGGACTATTCAATTTCGGTTAATACAAGACCTGTCTCATATATTGTACCAATTGAACAAGTCGCTGAACTAACCTAAGCTTACTCAATGTCGGTTCAACGTATTTTAATAATATTTGGTAAAAAAAAATTCAAACTATTTTAATCCTATTTGGTGACCAGTTTCATAATAAACTGAACCGGTTCATTTGCGTTCATTATGTGACCTATCACAATGAGCCGAAAAGATGTGATTTCACCACTTTCTAGACCAACATCATTGCCATATAAAGAGATTGAACATAACACCCACAAAACCCAGTCACAGGACTAATTTTGTGTCAGTTACCTTTCCTCAGTAGTAACTACACTTCAAACACTTTAACACTAGTTAAGTGATATGTCTTGTTTTCACCTATCATAATTCGTTCCTTTTGGTAATAATTTTGTATTAACTGGTCACAGGACAAGTGCTCTTAGAACAATTGACACAAATTTCCCGCAGGGTTATAATATATAGCTTTCATATCATTATAAGGAGTCTGACTAAAAATAGGCGAATGTCTTAAAAAAAGCTTCAAGCAATTAATCACAAACAAGAAATTCCGGTATTAATTATATTCATTTATTAGCTTATAAAATCTTTTTACATTTTTTTTATTTTACTTCAACAGGGGTAGCGAAGCGCACCGGGTCAAGCTAGTATGTGTTATAATTTTGAATGATTTAGAATATGTAAATCAAATGTATAATACGTTAAAAGCTTTAGATGAAACTAAAATTTTGAAACAGCAGAACAAAATATTATTAGAAAATAAAAGTATTGCGAGCGCTTTGACATTTTCTGAACTGAACTCTACTAACTACGTACAAATTTACCTGACTAAACTAAAAATTTAAGATAATTCTGTCTTCATATGTTATAAACAATTTTAATATTTTGGATTAACATAGTGTTTTTGTTATGATTTTTATTATTTTGTTCTTAAAAATACCTATTTAAAAAAACCTACCAAAATGCGACAAAAATCGGAACAAACCAACCAAACTACCAAAAGTCAATTTGTTAACTTAAAACTACCAATTGGACCAAAGCGGCAACGCTGACTTAACGTATGCATTTCTGCCGTTTACACTTAACCTTCGCTCACTGTTATCGTTAAAGAGACTAATTAAAGAGTAGTTGTTAATACTTTAGTTAACACTCTTGATCTATAGTTAATAATAGTGAATATAGTTAATGCACAAAGTTAAAAGAAAAAAAAATAAAGAATTTTCATTTATTTTTCTTTTAGTTCTTGTTTTGATTTTTTTATTTAATAATAAACAGGTGTAATTTCTATTTATTTTCCGAAAGAATCATTAAAATAACGAATTAACTCGGAGTAAAAATAAAACACGTCTAATTTCAATCACAGTGTGATGAACACATGAGTTAATCTGATCCGAATATTTCTGTTGAAAATTTAATGATGGACTTTGTTTTCGAATGTTTTTTAACATTATCATTACTTTAATTGTTAACTTTAACTTTATTTTTTATTTTTCTTTAACAATAAATTTTTAAAAAACCGACTTCAAAACTTCATTCTTTACTTTTTTAAAAAAAATTAAATTATTCGAACAATTCGGTTAATTTTTAACGTGTGATCGAATTATTATTCGAACAAGTTAAAATCTCTTATTCGTTTTATTCGAACAATAGAAAAATCGAATAATTCGAATACCCTACTATTTATACAAAGTAGTTACTACAATGAATTACTTGAAGTTTTAATACTCAACATAAGAAATTGCCCATATGACTTTGATTATTTTATAAGGAAACGTATTCGAAATATTAAAAAAAAAATAAATATCATGTAATGATGAAGATTTTATTTCTGTTGTAATTTGACCAGCTATTTATTGATTGTGATATTTGTTTCCTTTTTGTAAATTAGCTACGAGTGCAAAATTTACACTCAAAGTACAATTTTGTGAAAATGCGCGAATTCACTTAATTGTGAATAAATTCGAAAAGAATCCATCGATTTTTATGAACGATATCTCGTTTTGTTACTATTATATATATAAAAACCTAATAATAAAAAATTTGTTTGGATGATACAAATAATATAAGATCGACATTACAAATCTTCCCAATTTGGGAGATATTTGGTCAGAAAACTGTAATTACAATTATTTGAATTATTATTTACATATTAATTTATTGAATATCATCTGAAGAGGTAATATTCTAAAATTCATTGTTTTCGTTCTAAATATTTTAATTTATCTGGCTGTCATTTATAATCAATAAGAAATACATATGTATATAAATTTTATCAATTAAATATTTAATTATTGGCGTTTGTTTTTATTTAGTTCCAACGCCTATAATTCACGAGAGTATCTAAATGTAAAAGAAACTCTATAGACGTCCATAACATTCCTTCTAATCAACAACGAATACGTTTTGACTGTACTTGATATAACTACTTTAAATCATCTACATATTAGCAAAATGGCGTCATCTACGTTAAAACAAAACTATAAAGTTCCGTCTACCAGCAAAGTATCAGTAGATAAACTCCTACGTGTAGGATGCTACGATTTAGAGAAAACTATTGGCAAAGGAAATTTTGCTGTTGTCAAGCTAGCCTCAAATATCATAACCAAAACTAAGGTAAGTGTATTTTATTTCAAAATATAAAAATATTGCTTATGTATTAATAACTAATATAAAATTGTGTTAAATAATACAAATACATATGGACATACTGGCAGTTTATAATCATGCTAAAATCGACACAAAGCGATATATTAGATATACAGTACTTTTCGCTTAAAGGCCAAAAACGGATGTAAGCCAAAACCGTCCTATTCACTTGCAGGTATTTTTTTTTTAAATAACATACAAGTTATTTGTTCTAAAGTCCACTTCGCCTATAGTCCATTTTCGTTTAAAGGCCAACATTTCTTTGCATGCATAACTAATATTGTAGAGAAACAAATATCATATAGTCCATATTTTGGACGATGTGGCTTCGGAAAAATAAAATCATTTATTGTAAAATCTACTCTAAAAAAACAATCTAAGATTACAGAATTCTTTCAAAAATGTTCAAAAATTCGTAATTTGTATTTCATTTAGAAATTTTTATCTATAAAAAAAGTTGTTTTATTGAAGAAAGTACATAATTTGTATATAGTCCAAATGTGTATTATATCAGGATTCAGTTATAATCCATAAAGTGGCTTAAAAAGAAATTCGGTTATAGTCGCTCATAGCCCACAAAAATTGTGCAACTGTAGTTGTGGACTATAAGCGAAAACTACTGTACATACATTTTACTATTATATGCAATAAATTTGTGAAACTCCTTAACATGCTGCATTATTTTACAGAAATATGTAGATTTATTTATATTAATGAATATGTTTTTCGGATTAACCTTATATCGCCTTTGACCCACAAACTTTATTATCGGTAAATTCGGAAAAAATGCAAATTTTCCAGTTTTTGTAAAAATTTAGATACTAAATATTGATACTAAAATTGCCGTTGTAATCTATATATATATAACAGTGAATGTATGTCTATATGTATATTTGCGGGTTTGAAGTCTATAGACGGCTAAACGGCTGACCAGATTTGCTGTAGGTTTCTCTATATCTGGAAGGAACAATAGGATACTTTTTGTTTTGAATTCTCAAGTGGGCGTGGTACCTCCCATACAAAGTTTATTTTAAATGTCAAATATTTTGGAATCTATAATAGCTGTAGTCCTCAAATTTTACATGAGCAACTCCAGCGTTTGTATAAATATTTGGGGGAAAATTGGGAGTAGCAGCCACAGAGGGCGTGTCACCTCCCATATGATAATAATTAAAAAAAATCTAATATATGGGATACAATAAGAGATAGAGTCCATAAATTTTGTACGGTTATTCTACTATCAATATTTATATTTAGGACAAGAATGGGCGGACTATCAATAGTGGGTGTGGCACCTCCCAAACAATCTAAATATGTACTAAAATTCATATCTATCTGTATAATTGTAGTAAAGTAAAGACTTCAAACTTTGTGTGAACTACTTATTTAGGCCAAAAATGGGCAAAATATTAATAGTGGGCGTGGCACCTCCCATATATGTGATGACAAATTATATATAGTGAAAGCTATAGCAGCTATCAATATTAATATTTAGTACAGAAATGCGCGGACTACCATCAATATTAAGTAAATGTTAAAATTTGTATACATTTGAAACCCATATCTATATGGGGCATTTCACGTCAAGTGAACCAACTTTTGAAATCGATGTCTTCCGATCGCCAATGTTAGTTCTATTGGATAGTAATTCGGACACCATTTTTCAACAAGATCGGTCAAGAACTCTCTGAGTTATAGGAGGTCAAAATTTGACATTTTGGCCAAACAGGTGTTTTTTTTTATCCATATAACTTATTACCTATTGTTCTTAGCAAAATGTGTCCCAAATAGTTTAGATAGCTATTTATGCAATCTTTCGAAAAAAAAAAAACCTTTTTGACTTTTTTTTTCCAAAATGGACTCTTTTTTTATTAATTTTTTTTTCTCAAAAGAAAGCTTAGGTCTTTTCCTTTAAAACCTTTTTGGTCGCTTAGTGGGATGCGAGTGGGATATCTATCAAAATAAATGTTTTGTAACTCAAGACAAAGGTTTTTAAATTTGCACTATTTTAATTTTTTTCATATTTGTGTGTAAACCTTAAAAATTAAACTTACGCAGAGAAACTAGACACATTAGCCTTTCCGATGGTATGTAACATACCCAACTAAAATTTCATAGCCTCGATACTGTAATACTCATAATATGTTAACCTCAGGAATAAAAATCACTTTTTTTCTATGTAAATGTTGAATAATTTAATTTTGTTATTTATTTGTAATAATAATTAATTTAATATATAATAATAATAATAAAAAGATGAATAATTTAGTAAAATTTAATCTTAATCACAATAGATCAATTTATATAATAACTATTTTTACACTTAATTTATGAAGTTTTTAAATTTTCAAATATCCATACTTTTATCCTCCTTATTTGTCACCTTTATTAGCTGCTTTTTTTTTTGTCAATCCTTTCTTGGCGTTATTAGATTCAGCTACTGATTTCGCTGCTGGCTTCTTTTTTGGCTTTGGAAAGAAATCGCATTGAGTAGATGCAGAAAACTTTTTTAATTTGAGTCTTCCATCGACAAGCGGTATGAAAGCATGGTATTGAGCAGTGCCATCGATTGTTACCGCAGCATCGAATCTGCTCTTTAGTGTTTTCAATGTTTCCTCATGATCCTCTTTGCTACTAAAAACTATTTTAGCTTCTTTACAATAATTCTTTGCCCAATGGAATAAAGCAGTCGCATCTAAGATGCGATCTTGATGAGAGCACTGGAGGCTATACTTCGCTGCATTTCTTTTGAGGTTTGCTCCAATACCATCACATGCTCCTTTACCATGAGCAGTAGGATGAAAATGCCACTCAGCTGGCATTCCAAAATCTTTTTCATGAGCTGTAAGTAAGATTTGCGAAGCTACTTTTGTTTTTAAAATGTTGACGAGCTCCGTCCGAAACGTAGTATACCTTTTCTACTGTAAATTTTGATTTTAGATAATTTAGTATTATCTTCTGGTACTCATAAACTGCAACGGTGTCATGTTTTAAATCGTCGGATATGATTGCCATACTTTTGTGTTCCAGGTTTTCTTCTTTCATGTAGTAAATAACTACTGTGAATATAGTTGCTTGGTCGTTATTGAAGTGGAATGCTTGTATGGAATCCTGAAGAACATATTTATAGTTCTCTGCGAAATCAAATGAAATAATGAATTCTCCAGACTTCAAATGTGTTTTCAAGTCCTTGAAGAATGACCACTGCTCTTTGACTAAAAAGTCATGGGTTCTCAAATTTAGCAATCCTCTACACAGTTCTTCCACAAAATCATCCACATTTAAAATTATGGTTTTCAGTGTGCATCTTTCAGTCTGAAGCCAAGATTCAAATTTTAACTCCTCAATACATTCTCGATCAAAAGAGTTGATTAAATTTTCTTTGATGGATGTGGCTTCCGGGCAATTCGAACATTCACCTAAGTGGCAAGAAGTTGTAGCATTAGGGCACATAGTCAATTTAAGGCAATCGCGGTAATGGTGTAAATCTTCTGATGAATCATCTTTTAAGTAATTTAAGTTGATTTCCTTCAACATCAATTTAACATTTTCATGGTAAATACAAACACATACTGTGTGAGTTCCGCTGCTTCCTGCCAAAACGCAATGTTTTGGCCTCAGTTGTGTAAATTTTGTGAATCCAATTTTGACATCCTCGTATTCAGATTGAAATGTTGCGAATAATTCATTCAGGTTACAGAGAACCATTCTCTTCTGCATTTGAACTTTCTTGCCATCGATTCGTACAGACATCCAGTCTTTCATCCCTGGCATCAGGCGACTCATATCATCTCGCTGATAAAACTGAGTTATTAGAGATTTAGTATCGCACTCCAAAGTTTTTCCCTTCTTTTTGTTTGGGAGTGTGAGAATCCCATGCTCAGGAACCAATTGTTTAGCAATTCTTGCTTTTCGTTGAGACGTTCCAAACTCAGTCACATCATCATCAACAGTTCTGTCTTCATTCTCGGAATTACTTTTTTCTTCATCTGGAATAACTTCAACGCAAGGCTCATTACTATTCAAATTCGGTAATTCGTTCAACTTTCCGAGCTCTTTCCTGCATGATCCACAAATTTTCAATCGTTTTGACAGCGTAGGGAAATTTTTTAATAAGCCGTCGGAAATATTTCGCATATCTGATGATCTGTGCTTCATTTTGTTAAAGGGATTAAAACAAAAAGACGAATAAATTTCATTTTCAACCTTAGCCTTTTTAGAAGTCGTAGACATTTTGAATTTTGTTAGTATTTATGTAAATAACACACGTCTTAACTTTAACGCTGTTTCTAAAAAACTGATTTCCGTATGTCTTCAGAATGACAATAAATAGTTTTTTAAGATCATATAGGTAGTACGTTTTAATGAATGAGTCTAAAATAAAGAAGGGCCATAAAATATTTCCACTTGATTCCAAAAATTTGTTTCTGGGGCACCTGATATTTTAACAATGAAAATCACGTGCGCTGAAAACTACCTCTAGGATTGACTAAAAAAGCCGCAAGATACAAAACTCAGACAAATTTTGGGGGTGGAAAATTAATAGCGGTCGGCCTCATATTGCACCCCTCCAGTGGCTATTATCGGTCAGTTGTTGTGGTTTTTATTTTTAAGGTTTTAGAAACACTTACACACAAATATGAAAAAAAACAATTTAAAAACATTTGTCTTGAGTTACAAAACATTAATTTTGATAGATATCCCACTCGCATCCCACTAAGCGACCAAAAAGATTTTAAAGGGAAAGACCTAAGCTTTCTTTTGAGAAAAAAAAATTAATAAAAAAGAGTCCATTTTGGAAAAAAAAAGTCAAAAAGGTTTTTGATTTTTCAAAAAAAGTAAAAAATTGTATGTCTTGAGTTACAAAACATTTTTTTATAGATATCCCACTCGCATCCCACTAAGCGACAAAAAGGGTGTTAAAGGAAAACACATAAGCTTTCTTCTGAGCAAAAAAAAAAAATTAAAAAATGGGTCCATTTTTTTAAAAAAAGTCAACAAAGTTTTTGATTTTGCAAAAAAATTCAAAAATTTTAAATCTTGAGTTACAAAATATTTTTTTTGATAGATATCCCACTCGCATCCCACTAAGCGACCATATAGGTCGCTTAGGAAAAGACCTAAGCTTTCTTAAAAAAAATAAAAAAATAAAAAGGGCCCATTTTGAAAAAAAAAGTCAAAAATATTTTTGATTTAAAAAAAAAAATCAAAAATATTTTATTAAATTTTTTTAATTTTTTTTTTCGAAAGATTGCATAAATAGCTATCTAAACTATTTGGGACATATTTTGCTAAGAACAATAGGTAATAAGTTATATGGATAAAAAAATAACTATAACTCAGAGAGTTCTTGACCGATCTTGTTGAAAAATGGTGTCCGAATTACTATCCAATAGAACTAACATTGGTGCAAATTTCATCGCGATCGGAACACATCGATTTCAAAAGTTGGTTCACTTGACGTGAAATGCCCCATATACATATATAGTAGTGAATGTGTGTTTATATGTATGTATGTATGTATGTATGTATGTATGTATGTATGTATGTATGTATGTATGTATGTATGTATGTATGTATGTATGTATGTATGTATGTATGTATGTATGTATGTATGTATGTATGTATGTATGTATGTATGTATGTATGTATGTATGTATGTATGTATGTATGTATGTATGTATGTATGTATGTATGTATGTATGTATGTATGTATGTATGTATGTATGTATGTATGTATGTATGTATGTATGTATGTATGTATGTATGTATGTATGTATGTATGTATGTATGTATGTATGTATGTATGTATGTATGTATGTATGTATGTATGTATGTATGTATGTATGTATGTATGTATGTATGTATGTATGTATGTATGTATGTATGTATGTATGTATGTATGTATGTATGTATGTATGTATGTATGTATGTATGTATGTATGTATGTATGTATGTATGTATGTATGTATGTATGTATGTATGTATGTATGTATGTATGTATGTATGTATGTATGTATGTATGTATGTATGTATGTATGTATGTATGTATGTATGTATGTATGTATGTATGTATGTATGTATGTATGTATGTATGTATGTATGTATGTATGTATGTATGTATGTATGTATGTATGTATGTATGTATGTATGTATGTATGTATGTATGTATGTATGTATGTATGTATGTATGTATGTATGTATGTATGTATGTATGTATGTATGTATGTATGTATGTATGTATGTATGTATGTATGTATGTATGTATGTATGTATGTATGTATGTATGTATGTATGTATGTATGTATGTATGTATGTATGTATGTATGTATGTATGTATGTATGTATGTATGTTTGTATGTATGTATGTATGTATGTATGTATGTATGTATGTATGTATGTATGTATGTATGTATGTATGTATGTATGTATGTATGTATGTATGTATGTATGTATGTATGTATGTATGTATGAATGTATGTATGTATGTATGTATCTATGTATGTATGTATGTATGTATATTAGAGTGACAATCAGTTGTATGGAAAAAAATTTTTGTTAAAATTTTGAAGAGTGCCGAGTGGAATATTGTGACACTAGGCCTAAAATCTCCTTTGGATCAAAATGACCCAAAAACTGTATTATCGCCAAAATTCGGGAAAAATGCAAATTTTTCAGTTTTTTTTTTAAATTTTGCTACTAAAAAAATACTTTTGCAATTGAATGCAAAAGAATCGAAATGTGTACGTAATTATCGTTGTAATGAGATATAAATGACAAAATTTGGTTAAAAAATTTTAAAGTTATTACAAATTCGCCAGACCATTAACGTGTCTCAGGCCACTTGAACAAGAAATTTAGGGAAAAAATTTAACATATTTCGAGAAAAATTAAAATAAAAGCTAATTTTTATTTAAAATATATCCGTATTTACTTGTGTATGATTTTTTGTCTTCGTAGGATACCGTTAACTTATTCGCAGGTATGGCCAAATAAAATTAATTTATTTAACGGCTGTTTCGAATCTCCATTTTTAAATTTTTAAAAATTTTGTTAAACAAATTTCAGAATTTTTCGATCATCACATTGGGATTTATTGAGATCATAATAGGGAATTGTTCAATGGTCTGGCGAATTTGTAATAACTTTACCATTATTTAACCAAATTTTGTCATTTAAATCTCATTACAACGATAATTACGTACACATTTCGATTCTTTTGAATTCAATTGCAATAGTATTTTTTTTAGTAGCAAAATGTTTAAAAAAACTGAAAAATGTCCCGAATTTTAGCGATAATACAGTTTTTGGGTCATTTTGATTCAAAAGAGATACAGGGTCAATTTCCAAAAAAAAAATTTTAATGTAATATTCATTAATATAAATAAATCTACATATTTCTAGAAAACAATGCAGAAAGTTAACGAGATTTACCTATTTATTCCATATAAATAGTAACATTTAGCATATATCAGAACTTTGACCTCGATGCGCGTCCAGAAATCGTTGTCCGATTTAGCCCAAATTTTCAGCACTTAACTTTTAGGCCTAGTGTCACAATATTCCACCCGGCACTCTTTGAAATCTAAAAAAAAATCGGCTGTCACTCTAATGTATATATATTTATTGGTTTGAAGTCTACCCAGTTGGCCATGTCTTCAAGACAACGCCGACGATGCGTACACGACAATGTTAAATCCTAGACGACACTTAGGCGACAGTCCATACAAATCGTTGACGACTTTTTCGAACAAAGGGCACTTAAATCGTACACGACAATGTGAGCAACATTATCATGCACATTGTCGTTGATTATCATATGTGTGACAATGTGGTTAAAGTTGTCATCGACGACTATAAACACGACTTCTCTCTCATGTATTCGTTGATGACAGTTAGATACTGTATCCTCCAAATTGTCGTTGATGACAGTACATTGGACACTATCCATAATCCGGTCGTCAATATACCTACTTTGCAACAAGACTTTTTTGTAGAAATAGATATTTGTTTTTTTATTAAATAATTATATTAAATAATTTTATTAATTCTAAACATATTTTTAATAATGCAAATAAAAAATTTTAACTAAATAAAATTATACAGTTTATTTAATTCATTTTAAACATTACCTCGTCCATCAGCCACATACAAATTTTGACCCGGTAGTTGTAAAATGTCTGCCAGTACATAAGTTTCATCATCCATCACACAACAGGTGTATATTTTTATAAAATTTGCCCCCTGTTTTTTCTGTAGTTCTTTTGCTTCTAAAGTTAAAGAACACTTTATACGATTTCAACCCATCATTAGCTTTGGCTCTGCGCACAAAATAATCAGAGTATTTAACTTTACGAGCTGCTTTTCTGATAGAAGTGTTCGGTGCTCTTCGAAAGAGTTGTTAGACAGTATTTGATATTGGTAATATCTGTCAGACCTTTTACTCATCCAGGTTTTCTTTAAATATTCAAGTCATCCTCTTACTGATTAATGGAAAAACGATTAATGGATGAAACGATGAACCTTCAGATGTTTTGCTATTTTCAAGAAAATAGCTAAAGATCTTAAGGTTCATCGTCACACTGTTTCGTTACTTTTTTCGCCGTTACGAACTTTAACCACCTTTCACTAGAACTAGAACTCCTGCGTAGTTTGTTTTCTTATTTTCTGTTAAAGTCCCGCTATTTTGCATTTTTAAATGAAGAAGTTTAAATGAAGAAGTGTTTAAGACTTCGTCGCTCATCTGGTCGTCAATATAGTTTGAAAGACGTCAAAATCCATGCAATTGTCGATAATTTTGTCCTCACAACAGTTTTACTGACGATAAGGTGAAGACATTGTCGCTCATCTTGTCGTGGATGTGGCTTGATACAGGTCGAAATGCATGCACTTGTCGCTCACTTTGTCCCGAATAATATTTTATTCAAGACAAGTTCATGAAATTGTCGTTAGCTAATCAATAATGGAGCTTCAAACACGACAACATATGCGACTTTGATTTATACTTGTCCTCACAGGCATTGTATAGACGACAAATAATAAAATGTCCTGAAGACAACATCGACGAAAATTTCGCCTATTACTCTCTGGCCAACTGGGTATAGACGGCTAAACGGCTAACCAGATTTGCTTGAAATTTTGACCGTATGTTTTTCTATATCTGGAAGGAACAATAGGATAATTTTTCAAGTGGGCGTGCTACCTCCCATACAAAGTTAATTTTAAATATCAACATTTACAATATAAATGTAAATGTTAAAATTTGTATGTATACATTTGAAATCCTTATATATATATAAAAGTCAATATGTGCTTGTATGATTGTTTGAGTATTTGTAATGACACTCGACATACAGTATAAGGATATTAATGAACAATATAATCGGGGCGACTTTTATAACTGGGAAGTATATAGGGACAGATGTATTGCTGCACGTATTCCGATTATAACATCGGAAATGCCATTGATTTTAATCGATTGCAGTTTCCTATTTGCTTAGCATTTGCAATGTCAATTGATAAAGCTCAAGGTCAGTCTTTGCAAGTTTGCGGACTAAGTCTAGACAATCCATGCTTTTCACATGAAAAGTTTTCAGTTGCATGTTCGCGAGTAGGAAAACCCAACATTAAATTTAAATATTATTGGTTCTAAACTTTTGTATTTTATTACAATTCACATAAAGGTTAGAAAATATGAAATAAATAACGTACTTTGTATTACATTAGAAACTAATTTTATATAGACTACTATATTGTAAATCATTACACCGAGTTATAAATGACAAAAATTTGCTAAAAAAATTTAAAGTTATTAAAAATTCCCCAGACCATTAAAGTGTCTCAGGCCACTAGAACAAGAAATGTATGAACAAAATTAAAATATTTTGAGAAATAATAAAATAAAAGGTTATTTTTACTTAAAAAAAATTTAAATAGTTTTTCATTTCGGAAAAAATGATTAAAAATTTTTTATTTTTTTTTTTCGAAAGAATGAAGAAAGAGTTATCTAAACTATTTGGGACACATTTTGCTAAAAACAATAGGTAATAAGTTACATGGATATGAAAAAACACCTGTTCTGGACCGATCTTGTTAAAAATTGTGTATGAATTACTATCCAATTGAACTTGGTGCAAATTTCATCCCGATCGTAGGGTAATAGTTAACTATGGCCCAAATTTGTATTGTACAAGAGTCGGGCCGGACCGGTCTTGACCGAACACAATTTCTTACTTGTTTTTATCAGCTTATAACTTTTTTATAAGTAGAGCTGACGAAAAAAAATACGCATTTTCATACTAAATGCTATAAAAAATTAAAAGTTCAACTTTAGCTATAAATTTCTAAAAATCCTAACATATCTGCAGTTGCTCCCGCAAAATTACAATTGCAGAAAGATAACACAGGGTAATCGAAAAAAATTTTGCTGTATTGTGGTTCCAGTAGTACAAATATGGTCCAAATTTTAAATTCTATGGAGATGTTTTTTTTTTTTAAATTTTGAAGTAAAATTGTGTTTTTTTTTGAGTTTCTCCACATAATTAATGATTACTCAAAAACGGTTACATATCCTTTTATCCTTTTATATATTGCGTTTTAATCTGCTCAGTAGTTTCGGAGTTATAATTTAAGCAAAAAATATATTTTGACGTGAAAATATCAAATTTTTTTGTTTTAAAAAACTCATGAAATATCGAAAACAGAAAAATGAGATATCGCTGATAAAAATCGATTGATTTTTTTCGAATTCATTCACAATTAAGTGAATTCGCTCATTTTCACAAAATTTTAGTTTTTTGTTTGATTAACAAAACACATGCAAAATTTACACTCAAATTACACGCTTGTACATACAATTTTGTGAAAATGAGCGAATTCACTTAATTGTGAATAAATTCGAAAAGAATCCATCGATTTTTATGATCGATATCTCGTTTTGTTACTATTATACAGTGGTGGCCAGGAATTTAAGACAAAAATTGTTTGCTAAATTCCACGTGATTGTCAATTATTTTTTCAAATATTTCCACAAATATATATGCATGATGACTGTTTTAACACACAAGTGTGTTTTATTCGACTGTGTCAATTCATACATATTCACCACGAACACATAAAATTTGTCTATAACTTGACCAAAAAAATTTTTTTTTAATTAAACACATTTTCTCACATTTATATCATTATATTTGTATTATTATAAAATATTCGTATTTTTAGTTCCATTAGTTTCGGTTATATCATGTTATTAGCAGCGGATGTTCGCTGAGGTGGGTCAACGTATTTCCACATAACTTTGTCCATATATGTTTTACCGATTTTTCCAAGCATTTTTCAGAAACTAGAAACATTTATAATAAATTTCATACCCTTAGAGGCCCTTTTATTTTGGCTCTATCGCACTTAAAATTCAGTTGATGAAAAAAATTCAAGTATTTGTCTTAAATTGGTGGCCACCACTGTATATGGCTTTGCGATAAAGCAATAAATAAATCTGAACAATTTCTGCCGTTTTCGATTTTTCATGATTTTTTTAAAACAAAAATTGCTATTTTCACGTAAAAAATATATTTTGTGCTTCAATTTGTTATTATAACTCCGAAACTACTGAGCCGATTGAAACGCAATATATATATATGAAAATTTGTACATAGCATGGGGAAAATGTTTTCAAATCATTCAAAAGAAGAACATTAACTACTCAATTTGTTAAAAAGAGCGAAATCACTTAAATGTGAATAAATTCGAAAAGAATCAATCGATTGTTGCTATTATTTGTAGCTTTGCGATAAAGCAATACACCAGAACAATTTCATTTTCGATTCTTCATGAGTTCTTTTTAACAAAAAAATGCTATTTTTACAAAAAAAAATATATTATATTGCTTTAGTTTGTTATTATAAATCCGAAACTACTGAGCCGATTAAAACGCAATATATAAACGTATTAAAGGCTATGTAAATCTCAACTTTTATAAGTTTATTTTAATATCATCGGACTAACCCTTTTTGAGTTATCAATAATTATGTGGAGAAATGTCTAACAAAATTTAAAAATTTATTAAACATTTTTTAAAAAATTTATACAAAGAATTGAAAAATTTTACCATTATTGTACTTAGGTAGCCATGATGCATCAAATCTATATAATGGTTAGTCAGGCCTTTTGTTACTGTTGACCTGTGTAATTTGTATTTGACCAGTTAAATTCAGTTTCACTAGATAACATATCCTTCATTATATTAACTGCAAAATATGTAAATTTATCAATAAATCGTTTAATTATATTAAGTGATTAATCGGAGAGAGGTTTATTATCATAAATATCATGTATCATTAAAAAACATTTTCGTAATAAGGACTGAGATCGAAAAAAACCTTAACAAACGTTTTTCATGAACACTTTTAACCCAAGTATTATTTGATTTTTTTGTTTTATCAATAACACTGTGCAACAAATTTCGCTTCATCGCCGCCAGCCTTAACAACTCCAATGGAAAATGAAAGTTCACCATTAACTTAACAAAACTGCCAAACGGTTTTAAAAAGTTAGCTAGAATTTCATTTTTATGGCCTGTTAAATTTTGGCCATTTTTGACCATTTTTTGCACAATGAGTGAAAATTAAAAAAAATAAAAAAAAGTAGTATAGATATATAAAAATATTTAATGGAATGTAATTGTGCGTACTTATTGTTGCATTGAATCCCATGTGGAAAAATATATTTTTTCCTTTATTTCAACAAATGGTGGGCGGTATATGCGTGGTCAAATATAAAGAAATTATAAATTTTGGATTAAAATGCACTACAAGCACGCAGAGAAAAAACATGATAGCAACATTTTCATTGCAATCAAATTATTTTCCTAACTGCCTCATATGACCATCATAATAAAATCATTATAATTTTAACCATATTTTAAACAAAACCTTTTTGAATTGAAAATTTTATATTTTATATTATAATGTTACATGGTCGTCAGTTGTAAAATGTATTTCACTGTTGTTCCAAACATTTGAAATTATTCCTACAAAAATAATTCAAACATATTGGCCCATAATCATAGTCAAAAATAATGTCCATTTTAAGAGAATTAAACTCGACTTTACTTAAGAGTGGACTTTAGGTCTATCATAGACAAGTTAAAGTATACTTCTGACGCTGAAGTCGACTCTAAATATAAAACTAGCTGAAGTTGTTTTTAACTCGTTTAACAACAGCATCTGCTGTTCTTCGCCGAGTAAAAAAGTTCGTCACAAAGTAAAAAATGTTTAAGTTACAAGATATTGGTAGAGATTTTGCAATTATTGAACAGTTATCAATAAAATTAGTACCAAAATATCGTAATTATGATATTAATCTTATCTTTTCCATTTTTCCACAACAAACTACTTTCTTTCTTTAAGCTAGGTACTCTGTTCAAAATTTCGTGCGAAATGCTGTCAAACTACATATAAAATACATATACAATTTTTCGCATGAAAAAACCATAATTTTTCGCAAATATGAACAGAGTACTAGGCTTTAGATGTCCCGGTTACTTTTATTGTTTACGTTTTTTTTTTAATTTTGTATATCAGCTGTTCAACGTTGCCAATTGTCTGTTTTTTGTTGTATATTGTATGAATACATTTTCTACATTTGCGGTGGCACCCAGTTAAAGCCGGTTCAATTTAAAACATACTTTAATTTTGACTATGGTTGCAAATTAATAATAAGCAGGTTTTTATTTTAAAGTTGTTTTTAAAAAGAACCGACTTTAGTGTTTGACTATGATTATGGGCCATTGTGTTTAGTGTTTTTACTAATTATTTTCAATATAATTTCATATTTATACAAAACATTTTATATTTAGGAAGACAATATCATTGTTTTCTATGTCATTATCTCTATATAAAATACAAAAAGCGTCATTTGATAATAAGAACTAGAAGCTAAAAGACGTTTAACACACAAATTAAAAATAAGTGGAATTAAACTCGTAAAAACGGAATTAATTGTTGTTAATTTTGATGTAGACGTTGCATGCAGAGAAAAAATATAGTTGGGCATGGTTACTATAATCATTTCAATATTGTTACAAGTTTTTTAACTATATTATAGTCACAGTAACCATTTACATGATTGTGGTAACAATAATATGGTTAATTTTACTATTCACATGATTGTATCAACCATATATATGGTTACAGTAAACAAGTATATGTTTGTGATATGTGATATCAATATGGAATTGTTAATGAAGGGAACACATATTTAGCAACGCAACAAATGTTGGCAGATCTTCTCAACACAAGTACGTATTTACATATAAATTAAAAAAAATTGTATCAAAAATATATTTCTTCTAGGCTACTCAGTGAAGTTAAGGAGGCACAGCAAACAAAGAATTTGGAAAATAAACACCGTACAAATATTGCCAAAGCAATAATATCAACGATAATAAATCGTGATCCCAGCAGAAAGTATACCACCAGTAATTTTAATATATGGGGCATTTCATGTCAAGTGAACCAACTTTTGAAATCGATGTCTTCCGATCGGGATGAAATTTGCACTAAGGTTAGTTCTATTGGATAGTAACTCAGACACATTTTTCAACAAGATCGGTCGAGAACTCTCTGAGTTAGAGGGTTTGTCTGAGTTTGACATTTTGGCCAAGCAGGTGTTTATTCTTATCCATGCATCTTATTACCTATTGTTCTTAGCAAAATATCTCCCAAATAGCTTAGATAGCTCTTTCTTCAATCTTGTTGAAAAATTATGTCTGAGTTACTATCCAATAGAACTAACCTTGGTGCAAACTTCATCCCGATCGGAAGACATCGATTTCAAAAGTTGGTTCACTTGACATGAAACAATGGATTCGATTCATATTACTATAATCGTTAAAGTCTGATTTAATTGCATATATTTGTACAACAAAAATGTTTTTAAATTAAATAATAATTATAAAAATTAAAAAATGTATTATAACTATAAATTTATGTTGAAAATAAAATGTTTCTTCCAAATATTTTGTATTATTATTGGAGGGACTATATTACAAAAATAGACCATATTATGGTAAATCTAAATGGCTGTGAGGATTAAATTATTATAAAAGTAAAACCATATGATACAAAATTTAACAAAAGTTTTATCATATTATTATTGTGAGAATCATGTTGTTATAGTTACGTAGGGACAATATTATGATAACTTATAAGAATCATATTATTTTCCTCATTGTGTAATATTTTACATGTTTGTCATAAAAATAAAACCAATCATTAATGATAGTTTCAGATTCTGGTTCCCATAACAATGTTTTTTCTTTGCGTGTGACATTCATTGTCTTTTTCAGAAAAATTTAAAAAGTGTGTTTAAAAGGTTTTATTGCAATAACAAACTAAGATTTGCCATTATGTTCACTGGAACCAATACAAATATTTTAAACTATATAGCCAAGTACTCTGTTCAAACTACATATAAAATATTTGGGATGAAATATTTGCGAAATAATTTCGCAAAAGCAGTAATCTGTTCTTTTTGTGAAATACATTTGGCAACCTTATTTTTTCACACGAAATAACATCAGCAGCACTTCTTTCGTTTCTTTATACAATTTTTCGCATGAAAAAACCATAATTTTTGGCACATATGAACAGAGTACTAAGCTTATCGTTCGAAGTCTTTTTGATGTTGATGGAAGCTGTAAATTCTGGGTATCGTCACTCACATCTTTCGAGATCGAATCAATTTCTTATTTTACTCCACCAACAAATTTTCGCTAGAACGGAGTCAGGCGACTTTTTCCCTCGGTATCTGTAATTTGTTTCACAAATATGTATGTACATGTCATCAATAGAAATAAATAATTTTACCTTATTTCAAATGGAACTGCCTACTAAAATAGTGAAGAAAGAGAATTTTTAAGGACATGTTGACACCAATTTTAGAGAACGCAGCTAGTATGTCTGTACGGATCTCTGATAGCTCTCATATATATTTTTTCCCAGTAATTGAGAGCCAAGCTATCAATTCATCATCATTTGAAACGTCATCAAATGCCTGAGTTTTTAACAATTTTCGTATATCTGGGCCATTTACAACGCCTCGAAAGATGAGATGGAAGCTGTAAATTCTGGGTATCGTCACTCACATCTTTCGAGATCGAATCAATTTCTTATTTTACTCCACCAACAAATTTCCGCTAGAACGGAGTCAGGCGACTTTTTCCCTCGGTATCTGTAATTTGTTTCACAAATATGTATGTACATGTCATCAATAGAAATAAATAATTTTACCTTATTTCAAATGGAACTGCCTACTAAAATAGTGAAGAAAGAGAATTTTTAAGGACATGTTGACACCAATTTTAGAGAACGCAGCTAGTATGTCTGTACGGATCTCTGATAGCTCTCATATATATTTTTTCCCAGTAATTGAGAGCCAAGCTATCAATTCATCATCATTTGAAACGTCATCAAATGCCTGAGTTTTTAACAATTTTCGTATATCTGGGCCATTTACAACGCCTCGAAAGATGAGATTGATACCCATAATTTACAGCTTCCATCAAATACTTCGAACCATATAGTTTAAAATATATATATTGGTTCCAGTGAACAAAATGGCAACTCTGAGTTAGTTATTGCAATAAAACTTTTTAAACATATTTTTTTATAAAACAAAAAAATCTTAAAAATCTTTTTTTTAAAATATTCAGATAACAGTCTGAAAATAAATTGTAGTATTCAATAGAATTTCAGATTCATTTGATCTAGAATAGTTTTAAATTTTTCTGAAAAAGATAATGCATGTCATGTAGTGGATTTTAATCCAAAATTGATAATTTCTTCGGTTTCGGTTTTTTTAATAATATTAAAATATTAAAACGCCTAGAAATAAAATGAATATGAGTTTTATTTATTAAAATAATAGTTATTAAAACAAAAACAGTTCATGGAAAACATAACAAACCAAAAAAAAAGATCATATAACACTTAAATACTTTTTAATTCTAATTTTGATTACTTCTTTTAACATTCGGGTCAAATTTGACCCATTTTGAAATTAAAATTTATTTTCTAATATGAGTGGTTTAATATTTTATGACTTTTATTTAAAAAAATATATATGTACATATTTTCTATTTGAGTTAAATTTTACCCGAAGATAGTTAACGTTAGTAAATTTTAAGAACTTATGAAGGTTAAAAAATCTCTTAGGAATAAAACACAGTTTAAATGCTTTCGTTTTTATAAAGCTAAACATTAAAAAAGATTTTGCAGTCAGTGTACTTGCAGGACATATAGTTAACAAAGCATTGAGTAACTTTTCATGTTTTCCAGATCGCTTGTCTAATTATAAAAAGTCTTCTAAAATAGTTGTAGTATTTGTTTTAAAAGAGTTTTATGGATTTGGAATATTTTTAAAGTTTTTAATACACTAAAACTCATAAAAACACACTTTTAGAAAAAACCGGCTATTCGAGGAGAAAAAACCGGTTTCTTCGATATTCGAAATGTGAGCTTTTCAACAAACCGAAACCGACTTAATCAAAAAAACCGGTTATAACCGGTTATTAAAAACCGGGCCGATCACCCTAGTCTGCCGTCAAATTGATTCCAATGTTATTAACTCTCCGTTCGTCGCAATCATTTTCAATCGATACTAGTCGCAATGTATCAAATTAATATCAATAAAAAAAGGCGCGTTTGAAAATAATATCTTCACCTTTTTATTTCAGAACACAAAAACAATATTGATGTATTCTACACCATTTTTCAATGAAATTGAGAACATTATACATGATATTGAGAAAATTCCAAATCATGATACAACCATTAGAAGGTAGAATCACTAGGGAGAGAGTTTAAAATTCTATGCCTTGTTACGTCAAATAATAGAGAAATAAAAAACAAATCCAAAAATACGAATAATAACAAATGAAAATTGAGAAATATTTTGTTTATATTTGAAATACTAGAATTACAGTGGAACATGTATATTCTTTGCAAACTTTTTAAAAATTCTTTATTTTTAGAAAACTGTTTTTTAATCTAATAAATATTGAAATTTTACTGAAATAAAATAGAGACAATAAATAGATTCAGATAAACGCATTTATTTATTACATACAGTGGTGGCCACCAATTTAACACAAATACTTGAATTTTTTTCATCAACTGAATTTTAAGTGCGATAGAGCCAAAATAAAAGGACCTCTAAGGATATGAAATTTATTATTAATGTTTCTAGTTTCTGAAAAATGTTTGGAAAAATCGGTAAAACATATATGGACAAAAATATGTGGAAATACGTTGACCCACCTCAGCGAAAATCCGCTGTTAATAACATGATATGACCGAAACTAATGGAACTAAAAATACGAAATTTGGTCCGAATATTTTATAATAATAAAAATATAATGAAAATATGTATTTATCGGTTATTAACTACATATGCAAAATGTACTACAATATTTACAGAAGGTTGCTAATTTAAAAAAACAATTTACCACATCATTTATTTGCATACGAAAAAAAAATCATTTACGCCTTTTACTGGCTCAAGAGAAGGTGAGGCATTTGGCATTAGACGTGCACGTTTTGTGGCTTGATGCAGTTCAATATAATCGGAGTCATTGAAATGATGCATGCAGATTCGGGAGTGTTTCTTCACAAACAACATTTAACACGCATGTTTCTTCTTATATTTTTTAAATTGAATTTAAATTATTTATCAATTTAGTTAATTTTTGATTATTTTTTGTTTTAATTTTTGATGTTTTATTTCAATTGTACTTTTATTTTTTATTTTATATTAGTCTGACAATTCAAGGCATGTATAATTGAGAACATATTTCGTAGTGATTCTACCTTTTATTGTTATATTATGATTCCAAATAAAATTGAGAATTTCCATTTTAAATTGAGAAAATTCCAATTGAAATTGAAAATTTCCATTTGAAATTGAGTAAATTTCAAATGAAATTGAGAATTTCCATTTTAAATTGAGAAAAATCCAAATGAAATTGGGAAAATTCTAAATGAAATTGAGAAAATTTTATTTTATTCTACATAAATAATATATGTACATTAAACAAAAAACATATGTACACAGTGGGTCAAAATTTTTTTCTAAAAATGTTGCAAATGGTGTAGCTAATATGTATCTAAAATTTGATTGCATTGTTTTAAGTTTTACTGCCTCCGGATCGCGATTGAATTTTTAGAAAAAGTAAATTTTTTACTCTTTTCACATTAATAATACATTTTTATGCGAAATAATATTAACTACTGATACTAATAGAAAATTTTACCATTCAAATCCGGATTCTTACTGCTACATTTCAGCAGAACACGTATTTACATATTACTTTTTTTATACAAATACCCTAAAAATCGATTTTTCTACATATTTCGATAGATTAGGGGAAAAGTGCTATTATTTATTTGGTTTTCATAATCTGAGAAGTGGAATAGTTGGAAGTGACATTTATTTTGACAACGAATTTTGATAAAATACCAGAGAACGGTTACATAAATGGCTAAAAGTAGCCAGATACTTATATTGAGCAGTGCATCTGAACTTGAATATGATCAGTCAGAATGTGAAGAAACAGAACAAATACAATTACAATTACTACCATTAAAATATTTTTCTTGCATACGTGTGTATCACTAAATTTTTTAATTGTATATTCGTTTATTAGAAAAAAGATTTGTATGTTGCATATGAATGAACTGCCATTCAGACACCTGTGAAATATGTTGAAATATTGATGGTGGAACATCAAGCACTTGAAAACTTTAAAAAAGGCCAATAGTGAAGTTTCAACCAATTCCCACGAACTTACCAGAACTTTGCGTTGAAGATATAAGTGCAGACCTTCATCTATATATTTCAGTTGAGAACAAATATAACAACTCTTGCAATATAGTATATTGTAATGGTTTTCTATAAAAACTCTTCCCAGCTGTAAAGACGTACCTCGACACCTTTTTGAACTAATCAACATTAACAGATATTTACCAACAACTTTGAAGGTTTGTCGGCCCAGTGCTTCAAAGAAACAGTTATTTACACATCATGAAAACTTATTAATTGTAATGTTAACATATCCCCAACAACATATTCGTGAATTAGCTGTCCATAGAATTTTGAAAAGTAGATTCACATCGTCAAATAAATTACGGCAGTTTCAGATACCAACTATAAATTTTAATGCTACGTCATATTATGACCTTTTGAAATGGGATGAAAATATTACTGAATATTAAAATTTGAAGATGAAAATATCTTCTTCTGTTTATTGAAGAAGGAAAAAACGGAGGAATTGAGCTATTTCAGCCCCTGTCATACTCAAGCGGTAAAGAGAGCAGTCAAAGCATAGTAAAGCAACATCAACTTTGTGCAACAAAACAACAAGAGAAATATTCATCAAAGCTCATATAGAATCAAGAAAATCAATACTAAAATTTGATAGCAAAAATAATTTTGTCGCTATATGAACACTTCATTATTATTTTGATTATCCTTTCCTTCACTTCTGTAAACATTTTTGTAATACTTTTTTTCTCTAAATATTTAATATGTTATATGTATGTATATAATTATATAATTACAATTGATTTGCTATGATAGGTTATACAAATTTATAACTATATAAAAGTAAATTTAGTTCTTAACAAAACAATGTTTTAATTTTTTGAACCAGATGAAAATTGCAAAAGTCATTCAACTTTTTATTAACACCTTTTATAGTATTTTCTCCTTCAGCGCGCATATGCATAAAAAAAAAAAACAAAAAACTAAGTATAAAAAAAAATTTTGTACAATTTTAAATTTACAAGGTAAATTTTTTCGAAAAAGTTTAATAAATTTTTTTCATAGAAAAAAATTAAAATAACTATTGTTGAATTTAAAAGTTACGAAAAAAAATAACAAAAATGCTAAACTTTTCACAAAAACTTACATAATTTCATGAAATATTCAGATATTTATGAAAGATAATTCGATGCCTTTCCATAATTGTTTAAAATTTTTTAATCGGGCTAAAAATATGTGAGCTACAGGTACTAGTACTATTACTTTTATACAAAAACTCAAAAATTTATTTTTAATCGTTCATAACTTTTTTTTTAATAATTCGATTTTTATGATTAAAAATACATATTAAGGCTTAAAGTCTCACCTATTCATCAAAGGAAAAATCTTACAAAAATCCTCATCAATTCAAATTTTACAGATTTTTGATCCGAAAATTACCAAAATTTTCCACTGTGCGGAGGCAGAAAATAATTTCCGATTGCAGCAAAACTTGATGACATGAAAATATTTATAATTTGGCACATTTTAGTCACCGTACCCGTCTTCATACACGGGTGACCCACCCTAGTACACAGTCTTATTGACCAACAGGCATATCTTACAATTACAAAGCGCTTTGGGGAAATGATGTATAGCTCTACTGCAATCTCCAGTAGTTACACAGGGGGGTTACTCTCTATTGCGATGCGAAAGAAATATGTTACAATTGGTACCTTTTATTGCGTTTTCTCATCGCACAAAAAATTAGTTTAAAATGTTTTTATTTACAAGTTTTGACCTTTCATTTTGTCATTCTTCGCTATTGTTTATTTTGTGGTGCCAGTATTGCTTCTTTATGCGAAAGCGTTTGCGTAGACGATACAGAGTACCAAATTGTATTCTTATCGCATTTACCTTTCGCATCGAAATTGCTTTCACATCGCAATGGTGAGTAACCCCCCAGGACTTGGTATCGTTAATTAATTCTTGAATATATAAAATCCTCTGCTCTCCTGCATTAGGAGGATTTACGGTTGGTATATTCATTTTTGACTTCACAATACTTTTGATTTTGGACCAAATTATTTCAATAGGGTTAAGCATAGGGACATAATCGTAAAAGTGTTGCTGGAGAGTTGTCAAATACCAGAACGAGTTCAGATAACTAATTACCCAACTCTTGCTATCAACACTTTTGACCCATTCATTTGCGCTTTCGGCAGTGAACGAACCTCTGCAACTATCCATTTGAATAATGCCTGCGGTACCTATCAAGTGGATGTCGGGGCCACGGGAAGTAGGTATCGAAAGAACTGTTCGGGATCCAACACGAGACCAACCATGTTTTTTACGACAAAATAAATTGAAATTGGTCTTTCTATCCAGACCACAACATCTTTCCACATCTGATATAATCGTTAATTTTGTTTTTTAATTTAAAATAATTTCATTTGGAATTTTCTAAATTTAAAATTGAATTTCTCAATTTCATTTGGAATTTTCTGAATTTCAATTGGAATTTTCTCCATTTAAAGTGGAAATTCTCAATTTCATTTGGAATTTTCTCAATTTCAATTTGAAATTCTCAATTTCATTTGGAATTTCCTCAATTTCAATGAAAAATGGCGTAGTTTCAAATTTTCTAAGCTTTCCATTCGATCATATTTAAATTTTATTATCAATTAAATAAATCTTCACAACTTTTTTGTAATAATAACAGTTGGTTAGAATTTTTCAATTTAAATTTTTCAATTTCTGTATTTATGCACACAATGTGCTGCCGCAAATCTGCTACTGAATATTTGTCTAAACGATCAGGTTGAATATTTTCTTTAATTTTCTCTACTTCCAAATATATGTCATTAACAGTTGCACGCGATTGTTGAAGAAATGCATTTAGTTCTCCTTCGATTTGTATTCTTAATTGTTCGATATGAGTGACGGTCGAATCGCGTAGATTTGGTAGTGATGATGATGTACTCGAGAATTTATCATTGTTTTGAAAGCTGCTGACATTTAACTTTACTTCAGCGTATTCAAGATATTTTTGTTGAGTTTTAAGGCGTGTAAGTTCACAAAGCAATGTTGTTGGTGATTTGACTTTTTTAAGTGCTGATCCTGTTTCTCCAACTGCATCGCCTTTACCGTGACCTGTACCTTTAATTTGATTATCTTCTCCATCAGCTTTGCATATAGTCAATGACAATGTGGAGTTTGATTTCTGAATATCGTAATCTTTCATTACTTTTATATACAGATGAGATTTGTTTCAAGGTTACGTTTCAGCACACCTTCAAGAGTTAGGTTCTTCGGCACCTTGCGATCTGTAATAAAATATTTTGTAATAAAATATTGCAAAGTATAAAAAATCAATTATCAGTTAATATTTTCATAATAAAAATTTAATTTTGGCTAACGTTTTGTTTGTGAGAATGCATTATGCATTATTATTAACGGTATTACCGCCGTATTCAAAAAATACATAGCTAGTACATAAACATGTCTACTACACTGGTGCATATCAGCGTTGCCGCTTTGGTCCAATTGGACCAAAATTGGTAGTTTTAAGTTAACAAATTGACTTTTGGTAGTTTGGTTGGTTTGTTCCGATTTTTGTCGCATTTTGGTAGGTTTTTTGAATACGTATTTTTAAGAACAAATTAACAAAAAAAATATGTTAATCCAAAATAATAAAATTTTTTTTAAAATATGAATCTTTAATATTTAGTTTAGTCAAGTAAATGTGTACGTATTTAGTAGTGTTCAGTTCATAAAATGCCAAAGGCCTTGCAATACTAAAACGTTTAACGTATTATACATTTAATTTACACATTTTAAATATTTCAAAATTTTAACACATATTATTTAAATTGTGTGTAGTCATGTTAAAAGAAGTAATAAGTATTGAGCAAAAACATTTTTCTTTTAAAATTTCAATAATTTATTTTCGTGAGTGATTTTCAAAAGTTGAATTTTGTCGGGATACCAATACTTTTAGGAGTTTTATGCTCTTTAAAATAAGTTTTAGAAATGGGCCTTATATGGGGCTTATGGTCAATTATAAAACGATTCACACACAATTTTTAGATGTGACATATTTATGATTGTAGTGTAATTAAATAATATTCATCCTCAGGGTAATGCTGTAGCAGCAATAATATAATTTTACTTTAACTATTAATTTTGAAAGGAATCCAAATAGCATTTCACAAATATTTAAAATTTGGTAAGTTCTGGTAGTTTTTAATCTGAAATTTGGTAGGAAAAATATTTTATGAGTGGCAACGCTGGTGCATATTCCTATAAACGCACACTACTTTTTAAAAAAAAAAAAATTGTAAAAATTAAACAAGAACATATTTAGGGGGCTACAAATTTTTTTATTAAATTAGTCTTTCAGACATTAAATAGAATTAGTTGAGATGAAAATTTCAGTGTAGGCTAATTTGAGGCTGCTAATTAAGAATATGAACTCAAATTACAGGTAAATCGTCACACGTGCCTGCCAGATGAAGTCAAATATATTGGGCGAATTTTCTCATAAATAAAATTTAAAAAATTAATGTAATTAATTGCAATTAATAGACAAATATCTAAACTAATACTCAATTAATACTTACACGCTTTTTTTAGAGCTTAAAATAAAAAATTTTAAAAAAGCACCGAATATTACTATGTCTAACAGTACGCTGACGTACTTATGAAAATAACTTAATTTATCCAAAACCAATGAAAAATTAGATGTTTAAATCACATATATATCAATCTAGTAAACACTCTTTTGATAACGTTATAAACTGTAAAAATCTATCCTATTGCGTCAACGCTACATGACTTTAAAAGGAAAAATCCAATATATTGGACAAAATGTCTGAAAGGGTTAGTAAGACTTCACTGAAAATATTGGTTACAAAAAAATTCATTTGTACTTGAGATTAACAGCCACTTTTAAGGGTATTTTCCTATAAACGCACTTTAATTTATGGGCCACTGTAGCATTATTAATAATGTGTGGATGATACTTTTTTATGGATTGTTTAAAAAATAAGCAGATCGGAATCAGTTCGTTATAAATCGCACTATTCATTTTTGTCGGAACAAAACATACTTTCGACTTGACAACTGCAGAAAACGCTGCCCAAACCATAACACTGCCACCACCGAAATTACGTTTTGACATCCGAACATCGTTTGATCTCAAATCGTGCCAATAGCATGAGTATGAGTCAGATTTTTTTTTTCGTCAGAGAAAATTACTTTTTTGCACTCATCTGTCCATTTCATATATTTTCCTGCGAATTTTAGACGATTTTTTTTATGGAGCTTTTTTAGCATTGGTTTACATTTCGGCTTTTTCCATTTTATGTTTTCATCGTTTCGTAAAATGTGTGCAACGTGTTTGGAAGTCACTGGAAGATTAAATTTATTCTTTATTTGTGTGGAATTTAATTTGTTGCGGGTTGCTTCTTGTTTTATTAGATTAAATTGTCTTCTTGTTAGTTTTGTATTCCCTTTGTAGGTCTGCGAACTCCACAATTTTGACCTTTCTTGAAGAAATTTCGCACCACACTTTCCGAACTATCGATTTTACGTCCAATTTCTCTATTGGAACAGCCTTGGTCGTGAAAAAATTTAATTGGAATATTTTCTTGATCGGACAAAAAAGTTACCTTGGGCATCTTTAAAAGTGATGAAATTTATTGATTCAAATAGAAAAAGTTGCAGTAAATTGAGCTGTTACTATTGAAAATAAACTAAAATTGATAATATTTTATTTTTGGTAACTTTTTTAAAAACAAATTTCACTCTGCGTTTATACGAATCTTCCACTTAAAATAGCACCAAGAACATTTGATCGCATAAGGCAAACAACAAGAATAAGAAAAAAAAACTTGTTTACTTTCAAAAAGTACCGTTAAGTTGTCTCTCATTAAAAAACTTAAATTTTGATTTCGGATGAGAACATCAAAGCTATAACAAAAATACAGAAAAAAATTAAGTGCGTTTATAGGAATATGCACCAGTGTATATGTTCAAATTAAACAAATTAAAGATCGGGGATATAATTATAAGTATATGTATGTATCGAAATAACAAAATAGCTATGCTAAATAACAATTTTAACAAGTAAGAAAGTATGTAATATTCGGTTGTGTCGAATCTACCCTCCTTCAATATATAAAAATAATATATTTTTCTAATATAGGGTTTATAAGAAGTTAGTACAAATATTTATGTTCATACAGTGGACGAAATTTTAATAGTCGCAATAACAGATTTAAGAATATTTTTAAGTAGTTGGTTTCCCATGTTTCCAATTTACTAATATTTCCCAATACTTAGTAGTTGGTAACCAGGAAATTTTTTTATATACATTGTTGCTGTAATTTCCCCTCGATAAAATAATAATGGGACTTTTACTCAAAAAAATAAAAAATAAAGAGTGAAATTTAAATAGGCACAATTACTTTTACTTAATATTTACCGTTACAAAATTCAGATTTTTAGTAAAAACCCATGTGCTTTTTCGTGTTTGCATCATTGAGTATCAGTATCAGTCCATATTGAGAATTCTTAGACGCAATAGATAGAGGAAAACACGTTACACAAGAGGAGCGAACTTTAATAAGAGTTTTAAATGAAGAAGGCTATTCGAAAAGAGAAATAGGTAGAAGAATTGGAAGATCGGAGCATCTAGTTCGTACGTGTTTGCAAAAAAATACAAAAAATAAAACTTTAGCTAAGAGAAATAAGAGAAACACAAAGCTAACCAAACGCCAAATAGGTCAACTTAAACAGGAGTCCACTAAAAATAAGCTTTATGCCTCCCAAATTGTAGTGAAATTGGGCTTACCTGTAGGAAAACGTCGAGTTCAACAAATTTTATCAACCGATTCTAACATTAAATGGAAAAAATCAGCCAAAATCCCACCGTTATTATGTTCTCATAAATCTCGAAGATTGGAATTTGATAAAATATACCATGTCATGGACAGAGGAATGGAAAAATATTATTTTTTCTGAGGAAAAAAAATTCAATTTGGATGGCCCGGATGGACACAGTCATTATTGGCATGATTTGCAAAAACCGAACGCACCCAGAATGAGCAGAACCTTTGGCGGAGGTACCGTAATGGTATGGGGCGGTTTCAGTTACGACGGGAAGCTTCAGCTGTGTTTCATTTCTACTAAAATGAATTCCGAAACCTATGTGGAAATGTTGGAAGATGTTTTAGTAAATTATCTAGAAGATAATTTGGATAAAAACATGACATTTCAGCAAGATAACGCTAGCATCCACGTCTCAAAAGTCTCAAAAGCGTTCTTTTCATCGGCTTCAATCCCAATTCTAGACTGGCCAGCTAGAAGCCCGGACTTGAATCCGATAGAAAATCTTTGGGGAATCATGTCGAGAGAAGTTTACTGCAACGGGAAGCAATACAACACAGTGAGTGAGCTTAAATCGGCAATTCTCCAATCCTGGCTAAATATTGAGCTCAGAATATTAAAAATTCTAGTGGAATCAATGCCCAGTCGTATATTTGGTGTTATACAAAATAGAGGAGGAATTACTAAATATTAATCAGTTATTAATTTATTTTTTACTCTAAATGAAATTAATATTTTTTATATTTTCTTAATTGCGTCTATTTAAAATTTCGCATACATTTTACTTTGTTTTTCTATTATATTTTAATTTATCGTTATTTTTAAAATTTAAACATACACATCTGCTCAAAATAATAGATACACCAAAATTTATTTTTTAAAAACGAAAAAAAATAATGGTATATTGTAAAATTATAAAAAAAATTCAGTCGATTTTTATTTATAGTTAAAAGGAGAGTAAAAAAAAAACAAAATATTTCATAATTAATAATAAATATTATAAAGTAAATTAAATTTCTTAAATTTCGAAAAATTTGGTGCTCATAATAATAGATACATTTTTAAAAATTCTTATTAAACAAAAGCTAATAAATTTTATCTTAAAAAAATTAGTTTATTATTAAAGTAAAGCTAGTATCCAGTATATCCACCTTTGTTTTGTAAAACTTTCTCCACTCTTCTGGGCATACTGGATATCAAGTTCTGACACTTCTCCAATGGAATCTCGTACCATATTTTTTGCGTTTTCTCCCATAAATCGTCTCTATTTTTGAAAACTTCCTTCGAAAGCCTTATCTTTAATTCACTCCACAAGTTTTCTATTGGGTTTAAATCAGGGGATTGGCTGGGCCAGCTTAAAACAGGTACGTTATTCTCCAAGAACCAGTTTTTAACTAATCTTGAACTATGTTTTGGGTCGTTGTCCTGCTGGAATGTCCATATTAATGGCATATTTTCCGATGCATATGGAAGCATTACGTTTTCCAATATGTCTCTATACCCACTAGCATTCATGGTATCTTCTATTCGGAATATCGGACCAACACCATTCCATGAAAAGCAACCCCAAACCATTATGTTTCCCCCGCCATGTTTTACCGTCTTTTTTGTAAATTTAACGTGGAATTCTTTTCCTTTTGGTCGGCGTACATTTCTTTGGCAGTCGTTTCCAAACAAATTTATTTTTGTTTCGTCGCTCCATAAAATATTTCTCCATTTTTTTTCGCCTTCACACCCGGACCATTGTAAGTGCTCTTTAGCAAATTCTAATCTTGTCTTGATATTTTTTGGCGCATTAGTGGCACTTTTCTGGCAATTCTTCCTGGCAATTTAGCTTGTAAAAGACGACGACGAACTGTTTGTGGACTGATTTCGTTACATAGCTCCGCAGAAATAGCTTTCGATGATATGAAAGGGTCTTTTTTAACCATAAGGACGATCCGCCTATCTGTTTCTGGACTGGTTTTCTTTGGTCTACCGCGAGTTTCTCTTTTTTGTTTTTTAGATAAAGCATTTTGGACAAAATGTAAAGATCTTCCTATGCTCTTTGCTATTTCCCGTAATGATTTTCCTTGATTTCTCATCGTTTGAACAATTTTTTTCTCATCTTCGGTACAATGATGATTTCGTCCCATTTTCTTCAAAAGAGTCCTATTTTTTATAAAATTGTTGCTAAAATTTAAATTATACTTACTGTTTCACGTAAATAGGAACAAAAAATTGCACAAAAAAAAAATTGTATATAAACAAATTACAAATTACTGATGTGTATCTATTTTTATGAGCAAATAATTTTTGTAATTCAAATAAATTCGTTTTTAAAAATCAACATGAAAGCAAATAGTTGCCAGTTTTTTGACTGACATGACATTGCCAGATAGAAATTTTAATAATATGATGTATTCTTAACGCTTGCGAGGAAATTTTCAATGTTACCGCCATTTAAATTTTTTCCAATTAGGTGTATCTATTATTTTGAGCAGATGTGTATATACTAATTTAAGATTGAATAATGTTATTAATTTGGCAAAATAATTAAATAAAGTTCTTTCGTATTTAATAATACATCGAAATATTAAATGCGACTATTTTAATTTCGCACACTGTATAAAACTTGTATATGTCCAATTTCATTACGATATTAATTACACTGTGCATGAAATTGACACTTTTTTTCTGTCAAGAGGGGCACCCAGCGGGTTAAACTAATTCGACCACGCTGAATTCAGTGGTGCTAACCGTTTTTTTTAGGTTAGCTCGTATTTTCGAAATATACCGTTATTTCGAAAATGGAGGAGGTTGCACAACATATATTCGCGTAACTCAAAAAAGGTTTAGTTTATTGAATAAACTGAAAAACCGAAAATCCGCAATAAAATTACGTTTAAGCCAGACTTAACATTTTTTTAATCTGCGCAGTCGTTTTAGAAATATAATTTTTTTTAGCAAAAAAAATATTTTTTTTAGGAAAATTTCGAAATTTTTGTTTTTTAAAACGGCATAAAAAATTGGAAAATGCAGCTACGCTCTTAATTTTTTCCATGCACATATAAAGCAAAGTTCCAAACAAAACAAGACCTAAATGATTAAAATCTGTCCACAACTTTTGAGTTTATTCATTTGATTTATTTTATTTTTTGCCACTACACCAGTGTTCGAGTCTGGCTGTTACTTGGTGAAACCCCTCGCCATGTTCATCAGATTCGGCTGGTGATTGTTAATTATATATATGTATTTTATTGTGCGGACAAATCGGTCTTGTAAAAAACTTACGTAAAGTATTCTGTTTTTATACCTTGAACACATAGAATCATAGAAACATGTTTTTTTTTACAAAATATGGCCATAAAGGCCTTGACAGGTACGTTGATTAAAAAAATTACAATATAATCAGTTATATTAAAATATCTAAGATGGAGGCGTGTAACAAGTTTAATTACTTTTGTTATGTGTGTGGGAAATATACAATTATGCCAAGTCGCCGTAAAATCACTGTTGAAACAATAAACTTGTATGAAACATATTTTTCTTTAAGTGTTATATGTGGTAAAAGTTGGACACCATCAATAGTGTGTACATCGTGCATTAGCCATTTAAATAAGTGGAAAAAAAACGGAGACGCTATGCCATTTTGTGTTCCAATGATTTGGAGAGATCCCATACTCCATGTTGAAGATGAGTGTTATGCGTGTATAAATCATACAGCCGGTATGAACAGAAGAAAAAGTGGTTCTATATCTTACACTGAAACAACATATGCTCAATTTCCGCTGCCACATTCTAATGAAATACCTGTTCCGGATAACCAAATACCAACAGATGATATTACATCAATACTTCAATCTGTTCAAACCTGTGGAGCAGTTGCATCAATTTATCAACCGTCAAACATCACGATTCCATGCAATCATAATGAAATCACGCAAAATCGTCTGGATATAATGGTACGGCGCACAGTGGGGTCAAATGCCCCTTTTTTACGGATTTATTAATATCTCATCAACAATAATAGCGACGCTCTCAAAATTTTACGTGGGTAGCGCTTAGACCAATCCGCATATTGTAACAAAATTTTAGGGATATATGACGGGGAAGTCAATTACCCACCATATAAAATAATTATTAACTGTGCTATATCTATAGAACTACAATAGTTATGCACACTAAATATGCTGCGGGTAACTCTAAAAACAAACTACACGTTCCGCCAAAAGCGGAAGGGTATACGAGGGTGGAATCGGGTTCCCCCCATACAAATGAATTATTAATTCTCCTATATCTATATAACTACATCAGTGAGACACACTACATGTATGCATGTTATTGATAAAAAAAACTACCATATTGTTTTAAGATGTTATCATTATATTAACTAGTAATGGGAGGTTGGATAATAGAGATCTTTCCCAACTCCTCCCGCTAAAAGACTTGCAAAGTTTAAATGCACTGTTTTGAAATTTATACAACACAATATTTGAAATGAGACAATATAAAAACTACAGATATGAACGTGAGTGATAACTGGCTTCCGATATAAAACTTTAAAATTCTCGCGATCGCGATCGCGCTCACTAACATGATTTTTTTATTAAGCTAAATAGCCTGCTATCGGATGACTTCGTATTAACCACAAGAAAAACCTTCGAATTAATCACAAAAAAAAAACTTTTAAAGAAGCATATACAAGCGTGAGTGCATGAGAGTTAAATTGTTAAAATTCCGCGTGCTATTCATTTACGATTAGAAAATCAATGGATGGAAAACTAAACTTAAATAAGGAAAAATAATTGGTAAAAGTTTATTATTGTATATCTCATTATAATACAAGAATATAGCCACGTCCTGGCCTGACTCACACGTGACTCTCGTATTATTAATCACAACACTTGCACATCTCTTATAAAACAAAAAAAAAACGTTTATCAGAATCGCAAAGTGATTTTTGATGGTAGACTTAAAGGGTGAAGCTTTTACTAATTTACATATAACTTATGAGGCGCAGCGATGCGCAACCTAATTTTTTCTGAAACAACGCCTAACTGTCCAGGCTTTTAAATCATATTAAATTCTCTGCCCAGCTGAGCCCAGCTAATAACTTTATGTCCATTTGAACTGACAAAATCTATTTTTTTTTTGCACTTCCAATATAAAATCTAATATCAAAGCCACTTCCACCAATAATTCAAATTTAAATTTAACCAAAACATATCAATAAATACCTGAACTTGATGGTTGCATAATTAGTTTTGTTAATTTTTTTAAATTACCTATCACAAATAGTATTTATTTGCGAAATTTTTTATTTTTTTTTTATCAATTTTTTTGGTTTTTTTCTCACAATATGTAATTTTAACACGTGACTATAAAAATACCTTTTAATATTTCACATTAATTTTTTGCCTGCTGATGTAGAATTTTGTGCTCTTTAAGCTGGCACTTTCAGTTTTCACGATACTTGAAATTTGTTTTTTCAATTAATCCGCAAAATTAGTATGTTTGGCCCCTCTGTGCGGCGCCTAAAATTGTCTCAAAGACAGAGCATTATCTTGACAAAAGAGTTAAAACAAGCTAATATTTTAGCACAAGATGTAAAAATATTCGGGGCAATCAATCGCCATCGTCGATATACGACTTTTTTTAGATCTATTGAGAATAATTCTCTCGCGTATTGTACTGACATCCGCAGCTTGGTTTTAACAATGCAAAATGAATATAATCCTGGAGATTGGCGCTTATTTATTGATTCGTCCAAAAGTAGCTTAAAAGCAGTTTTGTTACATGTCACTAATTTAAAAAACACTATTCCGATAGCTCTAAGCACAATTACTAAAGAGACATACTCATCAATGAAAAAAATAAAACAGTTAATTAAATATGAAGACCACAAGTGGAAAATATGCGCAGATTTAAAAGTGGTGGCTCTTTTAAGAGGCATGCAATTGAGCTATACTAAAACTATGTGCTTATGGAATACGCGTTTTAATGGCGACCAGTACAATACACGGGATTGGGCTTTACGTGAGGAAAGCAGATTGCATAGAAATAATATCATTGAATTACCACTTGTGCCGATGGAAAAGATTTTGCCCTCCACTCCACATCAAACTGGGTATTGTAAAAAATTGTATAAAAGCATTACCGAATTGCGGCGAATTTTTCCACGATTAAGAAGTTATGAATTCCAACTACTTTATTAAATTAGATTTATATTTAATATCATAATGTTTCTATTTTACAGGAATTCTTAATGGACCGGACATCCGTCGTCTAATTAAGCACCAACAATTTGAAGTTGCATTGAATGAAATCGAGCTATTGGCCTGGAATTGTGTGAAATCAGTAATAGAAAATGTTTTATGAAATCATCGGTCTGAAAATTGGCGAATTTTAATTGTAAATATGCTAACCGCATTTAAAAACTTAAACGTCAGAATGTCATTGAAAATACATTTTTTGCATTGTCATGCAAAAAACTTGATTCGCTTTTAGGGGATATTTGCTGGAATCTGCAGGAGGAAGAAGAATAAATTTCTAAATAAAAACTTACGGCTATATGCATAAAAAACCTTATTGTAGATTTAAAACACAATTTTGTTAACGAACACTTTAGCTTTAAAAACCATTTATAAAAGAATTGTATTCATAAAAGTTTGATAAAGGTACAATAACTAATGTACTGATTTTTGTCTAAGCTGGCAATGCTTCTCATTTATTTCCCCTTTTTTGTTGTTAGTGTTGCTTTCAATTAGGATAAAATATTCGATAATTTTCTTTTTTTTCATTAATTGTTTTTAGTAATAATACATTTTTGAAGATAACAACTAATTTTTAGATAAAAAAATGTATATCTGATTCTAGTAAATTTATATAAAGCTAAAATGTATTAATGTACAAACTTTTTTATATAGTTTATTTCAATTATTATTTAAAGTATTCGAATGACGAATATTGTGTGATAAAATAAACATCACTGTTTTATAATTTGTTTTATTAATTTATTTTTATTGACATTTTGTTAAATTTTAACAAAATTTAATGAATTTCTATGTGGAAACCCATAATTTTAATTCCGGAGTGGGAATATTAGATTCTGTGGACCTTCTTCCACAATGTTTACACATTTTATTACTATATGGCGTCGCAGGTTAAAAGTAAATGACAAAAATGCCAATCAAACTCACTTGTGAACCTCATATAGTTCACTGCCGGAGGAATATCAAACAAAATCATATACTATTAAAATGGAACTTAATCGCCAGCGGAGTGGGAATTGTGTTTAGCAAATGCAATAGTATCATCTATTATTCCAAATTTATCTTTAATATCTTCTTTTTTAAGATAAAAAGCAAAACGAATTCCTTAAAGTAGGTTTATAGTAGGGTCGAACCTACTTTAAAATTTGTACATTTAAAAATTGTTTATCAAAGGTATTTTAAGCTATCAATCGTTTATGAATACAACTTTATGAACATTTTCCTATAATTGGTTTATAAACCTTTTGTAAATGTTTATGCATATGGCTGTTAAACTTTAATTAACAACAGGAATAGTTTTAGTTGTTTACAGATTTTAATCATTTGGGGGTTGTTTTATTTGGAACTTTTATTTGGTCTATGTGCATGGAAAAAATTAAGTGCGTAGCTGCATTTTCCAATTTTTATGCCGTTTTAAAAACAAAAATTTCAAAATATTCCCAAAAAATTATTTTTTTTTTGCCAAAAAAAAATTATATTTCTAAAACCACTGCTCAGATTAAAAAAAATGTTAAGCGTTAATTAAAGGTAATTGTATTGTCAATATTTATATTTAGGACAAGAATGGGCGGACTATCAATAGTGGGCGTGGCAACTCCCAAACAATCTAAATACTAAAATTCATATTAAAGCCTTCAAACTTTGTATGAACTACTTATTTAGGCCAAAATGGGCAAAATAGTAATAGTGGGCGTGGCACCTCCCATAGATGTGATGACAAATTATATATAGGGAAAGCTATAGCAGCTATCAATATTAATATTTAGTACAGACTACCATCAATATTAAGTAAATGTTAAAATTTGTATACATTTGAAACCCTGTGTTTGTTTGTTTGATTGTATGCAGTGTTGCCAATTTAGCCCTTTTCAATCTTGTTTAGCCACAAGAAAATTAATTTAGCCTTTAGCCATTTTTTAAACCTTTTTTATTTTCATTTAGCCATATATATTTACTCTAATGAAAATTATATATTTACTCTAATGATCTGAAATTTTTGCTGTTAAAAATTAGTAAAAAATTGTTAATAAATATGTTAATGTTTAATGTTTCAGTTCATTATCGATAATAATTTAGCTATGATAATTTTTATCTGATCAAATATAGAAAATTAACTTTTTTCCAAATTTAAATTAAATATTTATGTTTACATATTTTGGCTACTTTAGTTTTGATATGTTTACTAACTAATGGCAAAATTTATGTTTTTGCCAATGAAAATCAATTCTGTCCGGCGACGTGTATAATTTTTAGAATATTTTTTTTTCTGCATTACATGAGAGGCATAATTGCCATATATTCACTTATCAAAAGAAAATTAATCTCCATCGAAGTTATCACAAAGGATTACTTTATACATAATTTGTCTTTCATATAGAAAAATTTGCCTAGGAGCATTTTGCAGGCCAGGTGATAAATACGAGGCTTTAAAAACATCGGCATATGATATATGTACGTGTGGCCCCATATTACGTTATTTTAAAGTTAAGGATCAACATACAGGAATAAATATTCTTATTTTCTTGCATTTGAACGTGTGTTATATTCATACTTTTTTGTTTGTTTATTCGGCATAGCCAAATGTAACATTGTTTTTTGTGTCAAATGTATGTATTTTTTTAATTAAAAATGTTAGCCCTTTTTAGCCTTTTTTTCTAAGTATTTATCCCTTTTTGTTCACCATGTATTGGCAACACTGATTGTATGATTATTTGCGTATTTGTAATGACACTCAACTAACAGTAAGGAAATTAATGAAGAATCTAATTGGGGCGACTTTTATAACTGGGAAGTATAAAGGGACAGATGTATTGCTGCACGTATTCCGATTATAACTTCGGATATGCCACTGATTTTAATCGATTGCAGTTTCCTATTTGCTTAGCATTTGCAATGTCAATTGATAAAGCTCAAGGTCAGTCTTTGCAAGTTTGCGGACTAAGTCTAGAAAATCCATGTTTTTCACATGAACAGTTTTCAGTTGCATGTTCGCGAGTAGGAAAACCCACAGACTTATAGGTCTATGAACCAGATGGAAAAACCAAAAATATTTGTTCAATTCACAACTGACGTTGTACAGTCGTATAAGTTATAAGTCGTCTGAATTTACAATAGTTGTACAAATGTTGTTGATAATTTCTATATAAATATTTTGTACAACACCTACAACATTTTTACATATCGCACTCGTTCAACAATACTGTATTAACTCAAAATTTTTAAAAATTCACTTTTTGCAAGAAATCAACTAACAACATCAATATCTATCTACTGTAAAAATTTCAACGTATTCCGATTACTCTTTCATCTTGAAAACCACATTTGAGACCATTTTCGTGATAATTAGTGACTACCTTGTATCAACAAAAAGGTATTATTTTGAGTTAATACAAAAATTTAAATAGAAATACTTCGTATATTTTTATAAAAAAACTGTGTTATTTTGAATTGTGCCTTTATCTTCTTATATATAAAAAGAAGTGTACATTTTGATGTCACCACTAACTCCGATTTTTATCAAATTTTCAGTGAATCTTCAGATTTTTAATTTTCGGTCTGTGGGCGGAGGGGCGTGGTAAAATCAATTTTTTACACTATACCGCTAATGACACTGACTGGCGAAACAATGAAATACAAATCGATTGACACAGTAATGAACGAAGAACAAGCCTCAATTATGCTACTGAAACATTGAAGGTTGGATCACAGATAATGTTTCTCCGCAACTTAAACGCGCCAAAATTTTGCAACGGAACAAGATAGATATCTGCTACAACTTTGTCAATTGACCACCTCAGTCTTTCGGGTGCGATGTCAGGACGGGGGAGTCCGTGCTTTTTTTTTTGTCCGACACTGTATATTCAAATCGAGATGCAATATAAAACAGAATTATTGTAAGGGCCAGTAACGCGGACCGGGTTCTGCTAGTTCATGTTAAAAATAATCAAATTGTTTTATTTAAATTTGGTTGTATTTTGAGTTGATACTGTTTTGTTGATAAAATAATACAAAAAAATATCGAGAAGTTACAGAAAAATGGTAGCAACTCAAAAAATTGATTTATTTTGCAATAATAGCAAAAATTTTAAAGAAAAAAAATGTAAATATATTTTCAAATGGAATTTGCTTACTATGATGTATTCGGATTTTCAAATTCTCTTAAAATGTAATCACAAACAGTTTTTGCCCTCTACTGAAAATTTTAAAATTTTGTGTTAATACAGTATTGTTGAACCAATGCGATATGTTTTTCGAATGTTGTATGAAAATTTAAGTGTTACCAAATGTTTATATTTATACATAAACAAAAAATTTTGTTAATTTTAGTGTAAAATAACAACCAAACGGTAACACTGAAATCAGTTGATTTATTTAATTTATGAAAAACGATAATTTGTTTTAAATATTTGTCAATTGTTTGCATTTTTACACAATTTAGACATTAATTTGCTATTTTTTGCTTATATATTAATTTTACATAATTATAGACTCTGGAATGTTTTGTTTTGATCTGTTTCTTTTGGCATTTTCAAGGCTTGACAAGGTAAACATACGACTTTGCTAAATCTGTGTTCACAACCACAATAGTTGTATCATACAACGTACAACATACAACTACGTTGTGAATTGGACAATTGTATATCCTAAGGCATTGGCACAATAAATAATTAATACAAAATTTTATATACTAAACATTGTTATTATTTTTGTTGTATTTAATTTTGTTTATATTATTATATCAATATTGGACGGATCACGGCAGGACACTACTTTCAAGCGTCCGAACATTCCATGTTCCATATCGTGCCAATGGTCGTCATCAAAGAAATCAGTTGGTTTTTATTTTCGTTTTTTGAGGTTTCGGTAATCATATCCCGCATCCGATCTTGGAGCTGGGGCTGCCATCAGACCCCTAAGATGGGCTACGTTAAATGGTTAAACTTCCTGATACACATCGGTGATTGGTTTTTTCTGTGTTAGTCTAATTGACCGATTTGTTCAGTTTTGACAGAACAATTTTCTCGTGTAGAGATTTTTCACGCCTCAGCACTTTGGCACATGAAGATCTCGCCCTTTTGCGTAGCGAATCAGTTTCGGCATTTTTGTTGTTACGCAAGATTCTGAATGCTTCCCCTCTAGATCTGATTGCAATTTTGCACTTCTGATTAAGCCAGGATTTTTCCATAGTTTTAATCGAAATTTTCTTAGATGGAATGAAGCTTTTTTCCATAGTTTTAATCGAAATTTTCTTAGATGGAATGAAGCTTTTCATCCCCATCATAATTATGTTCTCCACCATTTTCGCCGTGGCATTGACACTATTGTCTAAGAAACAAAGTTTCCAATTAAATTGCCGAAAGAACTCATTGAGCTCAGCCCAACGAGCCTTTTCGTAAATAAAAGTTGAATGTTTCGTAGCTGGTCGTGAAACGATACGAAGTTCAGATAGCGAAAAGGAGGCGGTAATGGTGCAATGATCTGAATTGCCGAGAGATGCAAAAACATCTACTACATACTTGTCATGGTGTAAAGTTAGAAAAAGGTCGAGGGTGTTATTTTGGTGCCCATCAACGCATGAAATATGCGTTGGTTCATTCACTAATTGCGCAAGGTGATTGTGCGCCGCGAATAATTCTACATATTGGCCTTCTGTAGTTATATGACTTGAATGGCGAAGCCAAGGGGAGTTGTGAACATTAAAATCACCAGCAACAACAATTTCACTGTTAGGACAACTCTCAAGAATCTTCGATATGGAATCGGAAAGGGTATCGAAGCTAGATATAGTAATATCCCTTCCCGCATTTGGACTTCTATAAAGAAACCCGAAGTGCAAACAGTGTGCCCTGATTTTGTACCTGACCTGATTTTATTTTCGTTGGATTATCTTGTAATTGTTTCGAAGCTTTTGTTGTTTATTGTTATTATTTTTGTTGTATTTAATTTTGTTTATATTATATCAATATTGGACGGATCACGGCAGAACACTACTTTCAAGCGTCCGAACGTTCCATGTTCCATATCGTGTCTGGTGTTTGAAGCCAATGGTCGTCATCAAAGAAATCAGTTGGTTTTTATTTTCGTTTTTTGAGGTTTCGGTAATCATATCCCGCATCCGATCTTGGAGCTGGGGCTGCCAGCAGACCCCTAAGATGGGCTACGTTAAATGGTTAAACTTCATGATACACATCGGTGATTGGTTTTTTCTGTGTTAGTCTAATTGACAGATTTTTTCAGTTTTGACAGAACAATTTTAACTGGGGTGACAAAATTATATAATTTAAATCGTAATTCTTCTGTATCAACTGCTTTCTGTTGCTAGTAGCTATATAATCATTCTATAATAAACAAATTACTTCGAATTTGTTTTATCGGTACTTTAAGATTACGAACCCTACTATCTAAATTTCGCTCCAAATAAGTTTTATAAATACGGACGTCATGTCACCAAATTTAAAGATGATCGGTGCATAATTAGTTATAGCTCTAATATAAGGCCCACTTCCTGAAATCACTCACGAAAATAAATTATTGAAAATTTAAAAGAAAAATGTTGTATAGGGTATTATACGGACAGCTTGACCGACCATACTTTCTTACTTGTTTTTAGGATTAATTAGTTTTTAAAATAATTAATCATCATACTTTGAAGTATGATTTAAAACCTAAAAATTTGTTTTAAAAATTATTGGAATATAAGAAATATTTGGCCGTCGGACATAAGAAATATACAATAATATTATTGTGGTATATTTTTATACATTTTACCTGCAATATTCACTATTTTTCAATATTTTGCTGTTTTCTTTTTATTAAGAATTTGGGATCGCACAAAAAATTTTTTTTTAATAAATCGTATTGAAAAGTCTGAACGTATATTGTATCTTCAAATGTATACGTTGTTAGTTATTATACTTTTTTATACATATTGAATGGCTGTTGCTATAGTTAATATTGCACTAGCTAGTTGCTATTTTCTTCAAAACAACAAACTCTTTCAAAAATGTATCATGTGGAAAGTACACTCAAAATATTATGTAGGTAAATTCAACAGAAAATTCATTAATAATAACTATAAATTTATTCAAAAAACGGACCGCTTACATTTTATTTAAATCAAAATAAATTTTCATTTATTTTTAAATGTTATTTTTTTAACCAACAAGTTTCGTAAAAATAACAGATTTTTCTCTAGTTTTAACTTACAAAAAAACAAACCACAAAATATTAAAAACTAATGTTTTATCAGTTATTTTTAACTTACGAATTTCTACTACGAAATCGGTAAAAATAACTGTTTTATCTTTTATTTTAACTGTAAAAAATTAACCAACCCAAAAATTTAAAAAAACGGTTTTTTCATTTGTTTGTTTCTTTTATTTTATTATTTTTTTTATCAATGAAGAATATGATATTAGGAAATATTTTAGGGATAACAACTTATGTCTATATATAATAATTATAAAACAGAGCGCCAACGGAGATACCACAGCACAGTCTGGTAATCTAATGTTTGTTATTTACGAGAATTTCAATACACTCAGGTCTCGTTTTATGCGATCAATCGCATAAATTGAATTCGCATAAAACGATACTCTAGCTTCATATAAAAACTAATATTTCGTTCCAAAATTCTGAAAACCCGCATAAATTCAAATTTGAATTAAAAAACCAAAATCGCATATAAAAATCAACAAAACTATATTTATTTCATTTACTTAAACAGTAAAAACAAAAGCCCTTTAAAAAAAAATAAACAAAAATATAATATTAATTCATTAATCACAGAAAAAAGAGAAAATGATCCAAAAATTAAGCTAAAACATTTTTTAAGGAAATTCTGTGGTTCAACATCACTTTCAATACTAGATGATATAATCATATTGTCATCATATTGTAAAATATCATTTTCATCACTAGAATTTAAAAGAAAACATCTAAAATTTTAAAATCTTTTAAAATTCCAAAAAAAATCGTTAATTTAAAAACCGCATAAATTGAATTTTGGCCACCACTTTTTAGTATGAACACCTTGAAAGTTGCAAAAAACAAGACCACAGCTACAAAATAAACGTTATTTAATAACATTTATTTAGTCCAATTTGCAAAAATACTTACTTTTTGGTAAAATTCTTATAAAAAACTGAATAATTCATATACAAATGACTGAAAATATTAACTGTACCGAAAAACAATTTTTTATTGTGGGCTGTTTTTTGAACAACGTACGTAAAAAGTTAAAATATAGATTTCGTTGTAAAATAACTAAAATTTCATTAGTATTTAACTTAACTGAAAACTTTTTGAATAAACTACTATCAGTTACTGTAAAACTATTTTGGGTGTATGAATGCGTTTTCTAGGTTACTGTTAAATCGATTGATTGTAAACTATGACATTTATCCACATACATACTTTACTATTATTTCATTACATTGATACATTTCATAGACATCATTAATCCCAGCTAGTATTTTCAACCGTCAAAGAGTCCACTGGGAATCTCATGAAGTGCGATTTTGATCGTCGACGAGCGCATTTCTTAATCATTTTTATCACAGCAGCTGATTCTTCTACAACACAGCGAAAGACGCTAACATTAATCGTAGAGAGAATCGTTTGAGATTTATGTAGAGATTATCTAAAGAGTCTTTAATAAAGCATGCCAAGAATCGTATGAGACTCATGTAGGGATTATCTTACAACTCGTGAAATGCTCAGCCGTATTATTCTTATATTATTTAGTCAGTCGCAAAAGGCTTATTTGATGATGGTTTGACGAATCGTATTATGATCGGTAGACTTTTTATTTTGAGATTTATACACAGTGAAAAATATTTTCGTAAATTTTTGTTGGTAATTTCTATATAAACACATACAGTAGCCCAAGAAAGTCTACATACAGGAAAAATTATTATGTTACTTTAATTTAAAGCAGTTATTGTTACTTTAATTTAAAGCAATATTTTAAAAAATTCAAATAACACCCAAAAGTTCACCGTTATTAGAGTTATTGATTCTGAGTAAAATAACGAAAAATTTATTCCCGGTCACGCCTACTTTTGGGTGGGCGGGACTATTAAGTTTCATAATATTTTGAACATTAAAGCCCAAAGAACCAAAAAAAAAATGTCGTTATTTGACTCAGAATCAAAAAGTCTAATAAAGGTGAAATTTTGGACGTGATAGGAAATGTTGCTAAACCCGACTTAAGTGATGTTTTTTTAAATTTTTTTAAGTGTGAATTTATTTTTTTAACCAATATATTTCATTAATTAATTATATTTGTAAATGTTTTATTAAAACATGTTTATGAACTATAGATTTTTTACTAATAAAGTCATTTTTATGTTTACTGTATAGGTAGCTATTAAAATAATTGACAAAACGTGTCTAAACGAGGAGTATCTTGCCAAGACATACCGTGAAATTTCAATTTTAAAAAAACTTCGACATAGGCATATAACTCGATTGTATGAAGTGATGCAATCCGAAACAATGATATACTTAGTTACCGAATATGCCTCGAATGGAGAAATATTTGATCATTTGGTAGAAAACGGACGAATGAAGGAACCGGAAGCTGCAAGAGTCTTTACTCAGTTGGTATCTGCTGTAGATTATTGTCATTCAAAAGGCGTGGTACACCGTGATTTAAAGGCCGAAAATGTGCTGTTGGATAAGGATATGAATATAAAATTGGCAGATTTTGGATTTAGTAATAGATATGAAGAAGGATATTTTTTAAGAACGTGGTGTGGATCGCCTCCTTATGCAGCCCCTGAAGTTTTTCAAGGTTTAGAATATGATGGCCCTAAAGCTGATATATGGAGTTTGGGTGTTGTTTTGTATGCATTGGTGTGTGGTGCGTTGCCATTCGACGGCAAAACTTTATTAGAGCTTAAAAGTCGAGTCGTAACAGGAAAATTTCGAATTCCCTATTTTATGTCACAAGGTATGTATTATTAAATAAATAAATATTAAGTGACCTAATTATTAACTTATAATTTCCCTCCTCTACAAAGATTGTGAACATCTTATTCGCAATATGTTGGTTGTTGAGCCAGAAAGACGTTATACCTTAAAACAAATTATTAAACATCGATGGTTAAGCGAATGGATTGCTGAAGTTGAAAAAGAATGTCAACTAGTAGCGCAACCATATAGTTCGACCACTAATATAATGCTTCACAGCAGCAGTACGAGCAGTTGTTCCGAAGAACTACCAACGATAATTTCTACCCAAACCACAACAAACACCACATCAGTACCTAATTTGGATTCCGTTGTTATGTCTCATATGTTGCAACTATCAGGTTTAACTGCAGACAAAATTGCTCAATCCGTTCACGAACATCGGTTCGATAATATATACGCTATTTATTATCTACTCTACGATAAGTTACAGCAAAAACGAAGAGAATATCAAAAAATCAATCAACATGCTAACAGAGCTAGGTAAGAAATCTGAAAATTTTTCAAATTACAATATTATACAAAATAAATTACATTAAAATATGTTACGAGAAAAGGAAGTCGTCGCAGCGATGCGATGGTATAGAAAAAACAAGAAGGAAAAAAATCTAACTTCTAAACGCTTAGTCCGATTGAATGCAATTTGAAATACGCCAGGCGGGTTTTTTTAAATTGTTCTTCGTTTGTGTTCCGAATTGTTTTAAAATCATGACTGACACCAAAGTTATATGCATTTATATTTAAAAAATTAAAAAAAAAACGATTTTTCGTCCGTTTAAGTTATCTATAAAATTTCTAAAATTGTGTATAACATCAAATATTTTAAATGAAAAAAAATTTTAAATTTTTGATATCGAGGGGACAAGGTCCATCCAAAAAACGCCTACTGTAAAATTCAACTTTAGGTCAAAAATTCTCAAATCGCATAGTCGATATCAAAATATTGTAACCCATTTTACATGTCTCAATGTGTTCTTAATTATTTTGTATAGGGTTCCGATAACCCCGACCCTGGTATGGATATTATAGCCACAAAAAAAAATCACATTTTTGGAATTTTGTATCTTCGCAAAAACTCAATAAAAAGCATTTTTTGTCTTATTTTTCCAAAAAAAGTATTCCATGATTTTTTTAATTGTCAAAAATATACCTATATCTATATCTATATATAAATAAAAATCAAATTTCGTTCGTTGGTAATTGCATCAGTAGAGAACGGCCGGACCGATTTAGACAAATTGTTTTTTAAATGTTGGTCATAGACAACTCAGGTTTTTATGGAACGAAAAATTGACCATGCCCACTTTTTTCGATTTATCTAAAATCGGAAAACGGCTACACCGATTTGGCTAATTTTTTTGTTTAAATGATCATAGTAATCCAATTTAAGTTTTTACAGAAAGAAAAATTGATTTTTTTCTTCGATATACAGTGACGGACAATACAATAGAATCACTACATATGAATTCGATTAAAGCGGTAAAACTACAAAATTTTATTTCAAAAATAATAAAATAAAAAAATAACACATTCTTATGTTAAAAACGATGTCAAATCTAAAAGACTAAATAAAATATGCGAAATTAAAATGATTAAAAATCATCATAAGAATTCGTTGTTTTCTTAATATTTTGTTGCATATCAATTATTTCTAATAACAGCATCAAATCTTTTGGGGATTGAATTTAACAAACTTTCGCATGTAGATCGGGAAATTGCATACCATATTTCCTGAATTTTCTGCCAAAGTTCTTCCTTGTTTTTCAATTTTTCAGGTCCGAGTTTGTCTTTTACTATTTTCCATAACATGAATTTTGTTATATAAAAACCATTTTTTGGCAAGACCTGATGTGTGCTTTGGGTCATTATCTTGCTGGAAGGGCCATTGTAAGGGCATATTCCATTCTGCATGTGGCTTTATAACATTCTCCAAAATATTTACATACAAGTGCTAATCCATATTTTCTTTAATCCAATAAATTGGACCAACGCAATACCAAGAAAAGCATCCCTATATAATAATATTTCCCCAACCATGTCTAAACGTTTTTTGGACGTCTAACCCATGTCTTATCATCACAACCAATTAAATTAATGGTCGTTTCGTCCGTCCACAACACATTTTGCCACTTTTTTATATTTTCTGGCCCACACCAATCCTTATGATTGCTCCTGGTTTTAAATGAAATATTGGTAGTGATTCTATTGTAATGTCCGTCACTGTATCTAAAATCGCAGGACGCCTGGACCGATTTAACTAAATTCTACATAGTCCGCAAAAGTTTTTACATAAATAAAAGTTGTCCACGTCCACTAATACGCCCACTTATTAAAACATCTGCAAAATACATCGGTCTGTGATCAATCATATTTCAGACCAAAATTCGATTACTTATATAAAAACTCACAATAGCTTAAATCGATAATAACTTGGCCAATAAGCGTTTAATCAAGAAAAAGAGCTCGATCTGTGATCACTCACATTTCTGACCAAAAATCGATTTTTTATATAAAAACTGAAAATATCTAAAGTCGCTAATAACTTGGCCAATAAGCGTCTAATCAAGAAAAGGAGCTCGATCTGTGATCACTAATTTTTCCGACCAAATTCGATTACTTATATAAAAACTCAAAATATGTACATTGATTTACATGTACATTAGGTATATAACTAATTTTGGCGAAATTTTTGGCATACCACCACATGATGGCCAATATTGTATTAGTAATGAAAATCATTTTTTTCCAATTTCTAAAATAAACCAATTTTTTTTTCTCTGAAAAATTATATAAATAATTCCATATTTTTTTTTTGCAAGTGTGAGGGATAATTCCCTTATTTAAAAATTATCTTTTGAAGTAAGTCCGCAGTTATTATTAAAATAAAATATATTGTTTTTCAAAATAATTGAAAAAATTGAATGAAAAACTTTATTGCGTTTGGTGCGTGAACTTTTTTAATAACCGCGAAAAAATAATACCGTGGTTTTTCATATTTTTTAATGTTCTATTCGACTATGCTATGCCCATTTGCATATTTGCAAAAAATGTCAAAAGTTATATCCCTAATGTACATATGTATTCTGTTGTTTTTTTTTCTTTTTAACTATTTTTACCCTTTTCAAGCCGCTTCTCACAAATTCACAAATCGAACACAAGAATTTTTTAACTTGGACAGGACAACGTCTATCGGGTCAGCTAGTAAATATATATATTTGAAAAATAGAGAAAATCCCCTATCAATTGATATATAACATGTCTACTAGAGTGTCCCTTAGAATTAAATTTTTTGAAATGATGAAAAGGTACCCGCTGAAAACTTTCGTAATGACCAAAATACCACCAAATTTTTTTTAGCTGGTTCTAAGAAGGGCAACCCGTGCCGACTTTCGATTTAGTTTTGCGGTGCATTTACAAGGGGAAAAAATAAAATTTTTTCAGTTTTTGTAAAAATTTTGCCATTAAATTATGACTTTAACAATTTAATTTAAAAGAATCGAAATGTGTACGTAATTGTCGTTATAATAAGATATAAAAGACAAAAATTGGTTAAAAAATGTTAAAGTTATTAAAAAATCGCCAGGCCATTAACGTGTCTCAGGCCACTAGAACAAGAAATATAGGAACAAAATTAACATATTTTGAAAAATATTAAAACAAAAGTTTATTCTTACTTAAAATATATCCATATTTACTTGTATATGAGTTGTTATCTTCATAGGGTACAGTTACCTATTCGCAGGTATAACCAAAACAAATATTTTATTTAACGGCAGTTTCAAAACTCCAATTTCAAATTTTTAGAAATTTTGTTAAACAAATTTTAGACTTTTTTGATCATCACATTGGTATTTATTTATAACATAATAAGGAACAAAAATGTGAAAAAAGTATGTCAATACCTCCTATAGTTTTTCCGTACCTGCGATATAAATTTTGCGATTTTCGAGAAAAACTAATTTTTTGGCCATATTTTAAGTAAAATCTGTTCAGAAAGTTTTCCAAAAATCGGAAAACGTTAACCCTTAAATCGTGAAGGTCAAAGGTGAAATTTTTCAATATTTGGAATTTCTAATGGTAAGATAGCGAAATGTTATATATTTTTGCGCCGATTTTGATGAAACTTGAGAAAAATATAAAATGAAGTCTAGTATTTACAATAACAGCACAAAAATGGAAATTAACCCTTAAGAGCACTTGGGGTCAAAATGACTGTGTTTTTCGTAATATCAGGATTCCAACAAATTTGAGTTTTTTGAAAAAATTAATCTGGAGAGGATTTTTGGATTTTAATTCGTTCAACATAGCAATTTTTGCAAGAACATTCGTTGTTGGCGACATTTTTAAAATGAACTTGCAACGCATAGTGTAGACACACAAAAAATGTTGTGGTTTTTCGGTGTTTTTCAATGATAATACGTATTCATTACTTACAAGTAATTACTTGCATGTGGCAACGGGGGGTTATGTGTGTGAAGATAAATTTAAATTTATTTAGCACAGACATAAACCACATATTTTAGCTCAGCCGTTAACAGAGCACTGTTAATCACTTAACAGTCATAATACTTGAATTTTAATAAACAAATTTATATCTACAATATCTGAAATAATTTCAGAATAAGAAAAAAATGGAAAAAAAATATCCATCTGAAATAATAGATGGAAAAAGGGCTCGGATATGACACTATATAGAAATGGTAGTCCTAAAGTCACTAAATGGAACTGTGATATAAAACTGTGAGTGTATTGAGTTTTTCGAACTTGCACTTACATGTGGCAACGGGGGGTAAGGTATTGACTAGGGTATTCAATTAATCGGGTTTCTGGTTTAATCGGTTAATCGAGCAAATAATTAATCGAGGTTTAGATTTATTCGGTTAATAATCGGTTAATTTAAAATTATTATATGTGCTAGAGTGTTTTTTGTTGTAAACATCAAAATTAAAATTCATGTTTTCTCATATATTTGACAATTAAAAATTTGGGTTAAATACAGATTAGAAAGATATTAAATCTACTATTTAAATCAGGTTTTATTTCTGAAATCGCATGATTTGTTGAAAATTTATTTAAGAAATAGTAAAATGTCATAAAACATTCAAAGACGTTTTTCTCGAAACGACTTTATTTGAATTATGACGCTGTTGCAGCAAATGAGCGAAGTGTGAGGTTTTTAGGGTTTTAGTGGGATCTTCTGAAATAATCTTTTATAAAAGATTTTTTCTTTAGATTTAACAAAATTTTTCTTGGAAAAAATATCTCTCGCTGATTGTATATGTTTCAGAAATCAAAAGCATGATAAAGAATATTCCTTTTTGGATTGTTTTATATTTTGATTAATTTAATAGTTTCGTTTATTTATGACAAAAGACTCATTTCAAAAAAAAGTTTTGTCTATACATGTAAATACAAACAAAGTTTCAAAGACATGTAAATTAAATGTCAGTTGTTATACTGTTGTTATACTAACTAATCATGTTTATTGGATGCTCAAAAAATATCTAATTTCAATTTGAAATTTGTATTTGAATTGAAAGGGAAAAATAAATACTGTTACGTTTTAACCTTTTCAAAACGCTGGTTTATTTCCTTTAAATAAACCGGATACTTTTGATTGCAAATAAAAGCCGTTTAATAGTTTGAAAATTATAACAACTCTTTATTTATTTAAAATGTACAACAACAGAATTAAATAGTCACTCAATGTTTTTTTATTACACGTTTATAAATTCTCAGAAATACAGACACTTTATAATGTACACGAATTCACTTGAAAAATACAGCACACTTTAAGGCACTCAGTTGATGTTTAATCGAATAGCGTCTCTGATAAACTGACTAACGACTGCAACCTCTGCCACTATTTATAACACTACCATTGCTCTTTAACTGTCAAAGTTCGAATACTCTAGATCTTACTAATACATACGCCATATGTGGTGTACTTTCTACAATGTTCTTTAACTGAATATTCGAATTCGAATATACGGTCGCATCAAACAGCGCACAGTGGTATGAGAATAAAAAAAGAGGGAAATAAATCTGTAACTTCTAAACCCTTACGCCGATTTAACGTGTCTCAGGCCACTTGAACAAGAAATTTAGGAAAAAAATTTAACATATTTCGAGAAAAATTAAAATAAAAGCTAATTTTTATTTAAAATATATCCGTATTTACTTGTGTATGATTTTTTGTCTTCGTAGGATACCGTTAACCTATTCGCAGGTATGGCCAAATAAAATTAATTTATTTAACGGCTGTTTCGAATCTCCATTTTTAAATTTTTAAAAATTTTGTTAAACAAATTTCAGAATTTTTCTATCATCACATTGGGATTTATTGAGATCATAATAGGGAATAAAAAGATGAAAAATGTATATCAATACCTCTTACAGTTTTTCCGTACCTGCGATTTAAATTTTGCGATTTTCAAGAAAAACTAATTTTTTGTCCATATTTTGGCGAATGAGCCTAATTTCCTTACTGTTACAAATTTTAAGTAAAACCTATTCATAATATTATAGTCCTGGTAATTTTAAATATGGTCTGAAAGTTTTACTAAAATCGGAAAACGTTAACCACCTTTAAATCGTGAAGGTCAAAGATCAAATTTTTCAATATTTGGAATTTCTAATGAAAATATAGCGAAATGTTATATATTTTGGGCCGATTTTAATGAAACTTGAGGAAACTATACGTTGGGGTCTAGCATTTACAACAACAGTGCAAAAATGGATTTTAACCTTTAAGAGCACTGGGGTCAAAATGGCTGTGTTTTTCGAGATATTAAAAGTTGAGGGTCATTTGGACCCCAAGTGCGGCTAAGGGTTAATTCCCATTTTTGTGCTGTTATTTTAAATTTCCTCAAGTTTCATTAAAATAGGCCCAAAATATATAACATTTTGCTATATTTTCATTAGAAATTCCAAAAATTTACAAATTTGACCTTTGACCTTCACGATTTAAAGGTTAACGTTATCCGATTTTAGTAAAACGTTCAGACTATGTTTAAAATTACCAGGGCTATAATATTATGAATATATTTTACTTAAAATATATAACAGTAAGGAAATTAGGCTCATTCGCCAAAATATGGACAAAAAATTAGTTTTTCTTGAAAATCGCAAAATTTAAATCGCAGGTACGGAAAAACTGTAAGAGGTATTGATATAAATTTTTCATCTTTTTATTCCCTATTATGATCTCAATAAATCCCAATGTGATGATCGAAAAATTCTGAAATTTGTTTAACAAAATTTTTAAAAATTTAAAAATGGAGATTCGAAACAGCCGTTAAATAAATTAATTTTATTTGGCCATACCTGCGAATAGGTTAACGGTATCCTACGAAGACAAAAAATCATACACAAGTAAATACGGATATATTTTAAATAAAAATTAGCTTTTATTTTAATTTTTCTCGAAATATGTTAAATTTTTTTCATAAATTTCTTGTTCAAGTGGCCTGAGACACGTTAAATCGGCGTAAGGGTTTAAAAATTGGCCTCATTCGCCAAAATATGGACAAAAAAATTGTTTTTCTTGAAAATCGCAAAATTTAAATCGCAGCTACGGAAAAACTGTAACAGAAATTGACATAATTTTTTCATATTTTTATTCCCCATTATGATCTCAAAAAATCCCAATGTGATGATCGAAAAATTCTGAAATTTGTTTAACAAAATTTTTAAAAATTTGAAAATGGAGATTCGAAACAGCCGTTAAAAAAATATTTTTTTTTGGTTATACCTCTGAATAGGTTAACGGTATCCTACGAAGACAAAAACTCATACACAAATAAATACGGATATATTTTAAATAAAAACTAGCTGAACCCGGTCCGCGTTGCTGGCCCTTAGAAATTGATCTTGTTAACATCATAATTTGTTGGTGCCAAAATTGCATGTTCCCACAGATAATCCGAATTGTTGTAGTTCGTTGTAAGGCTTGGGAATACTTTTCTACAACGTCTTGAATATTCATTTGCATTTGGCAGAAGTCTGGAAATGAAATCTCATTTGTGGAGGGATCAGTTGGAATTTTTCGTATCGTCATTGGGAAGCGTGAGCAATGATCCAAATCTGTGGTACATTTGGCCTTGAACTTTAAAGGTGAGCATGAAGCCGACGTCATTTGAAAGCATGTGTTGTACTTTTGGATATTTTAAAGGAAGTGTTTGGAAATAGGATTGGCGACGGAAATGTAACTTAGTAGCAGCTCAGACGGCTCAATAACTGGTGGCAGAATAACTTTACCGTTCGAACAGCACATTCCCGGGGATTCCTTAGGGAACTTCAAAATGCTGCAATGTAGGTAATGTTTGTTCATTGCGCCAATTAGTACATCCCTGTGAATCCTGTAGTCATCATTATTGTAATAAAATCCGGGCAACTTTAAATCGATTCTTTCTCTTGAACGAGCCATTCGGGAGCGAACAACTATATGCTGTTGAAGTGTTTCTGCAGCCCTCGATGAAGATGCACTGCGACGGATTTGCTGAAGCCGTGATTCTCGTTCTCTTCCCGTTTATGCGAGTCTCGACGTAGATGCCCTTTCGAAAAAAAATTTTATTTAAATAAAACCGTTATTTTTTATTAAAAGTGATATGCGGAGAGTTATTCAAAATATTATTTTTTTAATAGATTTCATAAGGACATTTTTTAATCATGCACCTAATTTGCAAGAGTAAACAAAATTATTTATCATCGATTGATAATATAAAAGAACTTCTATAGTACCGGACATGTGTTGGAATGTATTCCTTTTTTCGCTTACACCAAATCATTAATTTTTAGAATGATGTTAAGCAACAAAATGAAAATTGTCACTGTTTGAACGTTGGAAATAAAAAAAGTATTTATGTATATGACTTTACAGTGTTACCCGCTATGCTTTTCTGAAGATTCCGTGAAAATTTTATCAAAAACGGCTGGACAGTCCATATGGAACATACATACACACATCTGTTTTTATATATAATGGCATTGACGGTATAATGTAAAAAAAGATTTTTACACACCTCTCCGCCCACAGACTGAATATCAAACATTTGACTTTACAGTGTTTCCCGCTGGGTTATTCTGAAGATTCCCTGAAAATTTCATCAAAATCGGTCCAAAATTTTTTTATATATATAGATGGTATTAGCGGTATAATGTAAAATTTTGATAATGCCACGCCCCTCCGCCCTCAGACCGTAAATCAAAAATCTGACTTTACAGTGTTACCCGCCAGGCTGTTCTGAAGATTCCGTGAAAATTTCATCAAAATCGGTGGAGCCGTTTTTGAGTTCATTCGGAACATACATACACACATACATACCCACATACAAACATCCATTTTTATACCCTTCAGCTTCGTGAGAAGGGTATATATAAGTTTGTCATTCCGTTTGTAATTTCTACATTTTTCATTTCCGACCCTATAAAGTATATATATTCTGGATCCTTATAGATAGCGGAGTCGATTAAGCCATGTCCGTCTGTCTGTCTGTCTGTCTGTCTGTCTGTCTGTCTGTCTGTCTGTCTGTCTGTCTGTCTGTCTGTCTGTCTGTCTGTCTGTCTGTCTGTCTGTCTGTCTGTCTGTCTGTCTGTCTGTCTGTCTGTCTGTCTGTCTGTCTGTCTGTCTGTCTGTCTGTCTGTCTGTCTGTCTGTCTGTCTGTCTGTCTGTCTGTCTGTCTGTCTCTGTCTGTCTGTCTGTCTAAGCCATGTCCGTCTGTCTGTCTGTCTGTCTGTCTGTCTGTCTGTCTGTCTGTCTAAGCCATGTCCGTCTGTCTGTCTGTCTGTCTGTCTGTCTGTCTGTCTGTCTGTCTGTCTGTCTGTCTGTCTGTCTGTCTGTCTGTCTGTCTGTCTGTCTGTCTGTCTGTCTGTCTGTCTGTCTGTCTGTCTGTCTGTCTGTCTGTCTGTCTGTCTGTCTGTCTGTCTGTCTGTCCGTCTGTCTGTCTGTCTGTTGAAATCAATTTTCTGAAGGCCCCAGATATCTCCGGGATCCAAATCTTCAACAATTCTGTCAGACATACTTTCGAGAATTTTGCTATTTAAAATCAGCAAAATCCGTCCATAAATAACGGAGATATGAGCAAAAATCCGAGACAACCTCTGAAAATTTCATCAAAAAACACAATGTATTGCATGCTTTGACAAAAAAGTTTGGATGTGCATGCTTTGCGTATTTTGTTTTTTTTTTGTGTTTTGTTTCTTTTGGCGTTGTTGTTTTTTATACAGCTAAACGTATGTTTTTATATAAGTAATCGAATTTGGTCGGAAAAATTATTGATCACAGATCGAGCTCCATTTCTTGATTAAACGCTTATTGGCCAAGTTATTAGCGAATTTATATATTTTGAGTTTTTATATAAAAAGATAGATTTTTGGCCAGAAATATGAGTGATCACAGTTCGATAGATAGATAGATAGATAGATAGATAGATAGATAGATAGATAGATAGATAGATAGATAGATAGATAGATAGATAGATAGATAGATAGATAGATAGATGTGGTTGGATACCTAAATCCAACTTAATGTTAATCATTGTGCAGCAGCTCAGGATGGGTTAACACAGACTATCTGCGAACTTAAAATAGACGTCGCCATACTAAGCGAACAATACCGAAACCTAGAGAAAAACATATGGGAGAAGGATTCATCGGGAAAAGCAGCTGTCTGGGCCTGCGGTAATAAGGCGATTGAGGAGGGAATGAAACAACTTTCGGATGGTTTCGTTAGGATAAAAATTGGAGGGATATATGTATATAGTTGCTGTATGTCGCCAAACATAACGTTGCCAGATTTCGAGAAAATAATCGAAAATCTAGTGATAGATGCTAGCCAGCTCAATCCGATCATCATTGCAGGTGACTTCAATGCTGCTGCAGTTGATTGGGGCTGTCGAAGTACCAATAATAGAGGACGATTACTCCTGGAAGCTTTGTCCTTACTCGATCTCGTCCTACTAAATACAGGGAGTGCATACACCTTTAGGAGAGCTGGATATGGGTCGATAGTCGACATTACATTCATTAGTACTCCTCTAGCTAAGGACGTTCAGTGGCAAGTGAGTGAGCACAATACTCACAGCGACCACCAGGAAATACTATTTAGCATAGACAATGAACGCCGCATAACTATACCAAGGGAAAAAGATACCTTCCAAGGTTGGGCAAACGATAAACTGGATGAAGCTACCTTTGCAGAATCATTCTCAAACCAAAGCACCGAAGATGGAAGTACCAATGAGATGGCAGAAAGAATTGTGAATGTCATGAAAACGGCTTGCGATGCTGCAATGCCTAGAAGAAGACATAGTAATAGAAGGAAAGAAAATTACTGGTGGAACGAGGAAATATCAGCACTAAGGAAAGAATGTTTAAAAACCAGGCGCCGCTACAAAAGAGGACGGTCAAGACCCAATTTTGAAACGAAAAGAGAGGCATGTCATCAGGCTAGGAAAAAACTTCAAAAGGCCATCAACAAGAGCAAAGCAAATTGTTTTAAACAATTATGTAATGAAGCCGACTCCAATCCATGGGGGAAGGATAATCGTATTGTGATGTCGCGACTAAGAGGAAAGAAATCAGCTCAAGTAACGTGTCCAATCCTGATTAAAAAAATAGTTGCTACGCTTTTTCCAGAAGGAGAACCGCATACAGGAGAGATTCACAGTAGTAACGTATCTCACCCTACACCAGTCACAGAAGAAGAGATACTAAAAATGTCAATAACTGCCTAAACGATGGAGTATTCCCTACTATCTGGAAAAAACAAAAACTCATTCTGATACCCAAACCAGGGAAAACTTTGGGAGAACCCGAATCGTATCGACCGATATGCCTACTAGATACATTAGGCAAGTGCCTAGAAAGGGTGGTATACACTAGGTTACTAAGCGCTGTAGAAGAAGCCGCGGGTATCTCACAGATGCAATTTGGTTTCCGTAAAGCCAGATCAATGCCATAACTCTGGTAGTAGATACGGCGAAAAAAGCAATCCAAGCTAAAGGTAGTGCAAGAAATTACTGCGCGATAGTTGCATTGGACATCAAGAATGCTTTTAACTCAGCTAGATGGAACAACATAATCAAAACGCTGCAGCAACTGAACGTACCAGAATATCTTATCAAAATAGTAAAATGTTACTTTTCTGACAGAACCCTGTGGTACGAGACGGACAATGGCGCTGAATCACAATATATTACGGTGGGTGTTCCCCAAGGATCCGTCCTAGGCCCACTCCTGTGGAACATTATGTACGATGGCGTGTTTAGACTTACAGTACCAGAGGAGGTAAAAATTGTAGGCTTCGCGGATGATGTCGCTGTAGTCGTTCAAGCCCGGACCATAGATGACGTACAGCTTTATGCAAATGAGGCTATTAGAACCATAAGGTTATGGTTAGACTCCATGAACCTGAAACTGGCCGACAGCGTTGCCGCTTTGGTCCAATTGGACCAAAAGTGGTAGATTTTATTTACAAGTACAACGATTGGTAGTTTGGTTGGTTTGTTCAATTTTTTTAATTTTTTGGTAGGAAAAATATTTTTAAAATTTATAGTTTTTAAATTTAAAGACAACAAATAAAAAACATGTGTGAAATAAAATAGTTGGAAACCCTGATTATTGAACTTAACGCCGTTAAATGTATAACATCTTTGCATTTATATGAAAAACATCAAAATCATAGTGTCAGTGCAAATTAAATGTAAACAAACACTTGTATTTCTTAAACAAAAGGCCGCAAAACAGTTATATTTTTTTTACAATTTTATTTAATAGTTAAAATATGTATTATTTTTAGATATCTTTCAAAAACTCCAAGACTGGCATGGCAATTGATGCTGATGGAGAAAACCAATCATCAAACGGCAATGATAGAAAATAAATATGAATAAAATATCTATAATTTTACTTTTTTGTAGTGAATAAAGTTGCAAAACGAAGCGGAAATTTAGGCGTGAGTGGATTCAACTTTTTGATTGATTGCAAGTGAAATATGGAAGCTGTTTTTGCATTGTATGTTTCAAAACAATATTAAATCACTGCTCCCACATAAATAATGCTGCTGCAGAACGAAAACATAATTTATGACAAACCCTAATATAATAGCAACTTAACGAGATATTTAAAAATCGATTATTAAAATTTTTTATGTAAAAATATCCAATTTTTTGTTTTTTAAAAATCATGAAAAATCGAAATCGGCAGAAATTGTTCAGATTTATTGCATTATGACAAACCCACATGTAATAGCAACAAAATGATTTGTTTGCCCTGTGTAATCAAATGCTTATATTTATTTAAAATTAAATTTTTGGTAGGATAGGACAGAATTTGGTAGGTTTTAGAGTGTATATTGGTAGGAAAAATATTTTCTTTGTGGCAACGCTGCTGGCCGAGCATAAAACCGAACTGGTGTTATTATATTACTTTCGCGTGTTGCAAACTCAATCCTCCTATATGGCTCACCTATATGGGAGAGAGCACTCAGGTGTACCTCCAGGAAAGACATGATGTCGATTTTCCGCAGAAATTGTCTTCGAGTCTGCTGCGGATATCGCACTATATCTCTCGATGCATCAAGTGTAGTGGCGGGCATAATCCCAATAGACATAACGGCACGAGAATTTTCAAAAATACACTACGAGAAATCAAAGAATACAGACGCAGTACAGATATATTCGACAAACAGAAAGGAGAGTGTCTATGCAAAACTGGCAGAGAAGGTGGGGCAGACATGGAGAGATCAGCTACCACCTGACACAGTTCTTAACAGGACATGGTGGATTCAGGAGTTATCTATACCGTTTTAAACATGATGACTCACCAAAGTGTCCAGTCTGCATCGAGACTGGTGAAAACGCGGAACATGTCATATTCGTATGCCAACGATTTAGAGAGGAAAGAGGAAGGCTTGAAAGACAGATTGGTAGCAGTTTAACACCGCAGAATATCATAGACACTATGTTGGCTTCAGAGGAAAACTGGGATCGTGTAAAAGATTTTATAAGATACGTAATGGAATCACTAAGGAAAGAGGAACAGCTTCGAAAGCAGCTTACAGCAATACAATCGCAATAGGAAAATGAAAGCAGCAACAATAGCTGACCGCGCCGCGAAGTATTACCTGATGGCAGTCCCGCGGAGTATGGTGTTGACGGTATGAATCCGACATACCCATCTGGGACCAAAAAAAAAAAAAAGATAGATAGATAGATCGATAGATAGATAGATAGATATTTTTTTGGTTATACCTGTATCCTATGAAGATAAAAACTCATATACAATATATTTTAAGTAAGAATAAACTTTTGTTTTAATATTTCTCAAAATATTTTAATTTTGTTCCTACATTTCTTGTTCTACACCATTTTTCATTGAAATTGAGAGCATTATACATGATATTGAGAAAATTCCAAATGCAATTGAGAATTTCCATTTTAAATTGAGAAAATTGCAAATGAAATTGAGAATTTCCATTTTAAATTGCGAAAATTCCAATTGAAATTGAGAATTTCCATTTTAAATTGAGAAAATTCCAAATGAAATTGAGAAATTACATTTCAAATTGAGAAAATTCCAAATGAAATTGAGAATTTCAATATGAAATTGGGAAAAATCCAAATGAAATTGAGAAATTCCATTTCAAATTCAGAAAATTCCAATTGAAATTGAGAATTTCCATTTGAAGTTGAGAAAATTCCAAATGAAATTGAGAAAATTTTATTTTACTCTACATAAATAGATAAATATTATAATATACAACAAAAACATATCGAGCCCTTAGAGCCAAGTTATTGTAAGCGAAATTTTCTAAATTTTTTTTTATTGCAAAAATTTAAATTTTATGGACCGACTGATGTTTTAGCGTTCTCAGAATATAAAAATTGTTAATAACTTCAAAATTATAGGGGGTAAGATTTTGTCGTAAGTCAATGTTTACAATGTAAGCGACACATAGTGGTATAGAAAAAAAGTGGGAAATAAATCTGTAACTTCTAAATGGTTAGATTGGTTTGAATGAAATTTCACATGCGCAAAGAAGAAGTGTTCTCGAGATTATGTTCTGAGCGTGGACCTCATGGGCCCACCAGGGCCGCGACCAAGGGTCCTCAATCATTTTACCCTTAGACTTTAATTTATTTCCTTGCAATATGAAAGTAAGTTATTTTTTTTTTAATTTTTACTTACAATTGTATTATAAATATTAGCTTTGTTACTGGAAAAGCGTTCATTAACTCAAAAAACTTGCAAGTAGAGAACAGATCAAGAGCGTATAAATTTTAGAGAGTGTTCTCTCGTTGCAAACTATTACAAGTTCTATTTTTAACTCGTAATAGTTAGCAGCTTATATTTCATATGTTTTGTGTTATTGTTTATTTATTTACAATTTTATTTTTGTGGTGAAAAAATTAAAAAAAAAAGAATTTTCAATAAAATTGAAGAAAATGTGAGTATTTATACATTTTAAAGGAATAAAGGAATAAAATAAGAAAATTGTGTGTATAAAACAATTTTTACTGGAGGAGCGTTCATTTACTTTTTACTATTTTTGAGAATTTAAGAAAGTAATTTTGTAAATTTTGATTTTATTCTCTCGTTGCAAGTATTTACTGGGAAAGTAAATGAACAGACCTATTATTAACATGTTAATATAAAAAATATTATTAATGAAAATTATATTAAATGTCTCGAAATATTATTATGCTAGAGAGCCCGAACAAAGGGCAGAGTATTATTAATTATATTTATACTTTTTGTTTATTTTAAGTTAAACATGTATTTATATGAATTTCTTTCCAAATAAACATTAAAAAAAACCAAGGGTCCTCAAAGTAGGACACCTCGGGTATATTACATTTTTAAAATGATCCTATTTCTTCATCGTTTGTGTTCCGATTTCAAAAAAATTACACACATAAAATCTTTTCATCGAGTGCTACAAAAGATCTAGTCGTACCTATCAATTGTCTCTTATAGCTTAGGAGATATTCGCATTTGAAAATTATATTTTCAACATTTTTACCCAACCTACTCCAGTTTTTTGATAACAGCGTATCCAAATATTTTCCGATTTTCTCCAGTTTTCTTTTTTTTCTTTTTAAGTTATCGCAAAAAATTTCTAAGAGGATGTATAAGAAATTCATACTTTCTGAAAGCCAGTTTTCATAAAATATTTGAAATGAAAAAAAATTAAAAATTTTTGTTACCGAGGAGACCAGGTCCATGTAAAATTAAAATTTAGGGCAAAAATTCTCAAATCGCATATTCGATATCAAAATATAATAACCGATTTTAGATGGCCCAATATGCTTTTAATTATTTTGTAAAGGATTCCGATAACTCTGACCCTGGTATGGATATTATAGCAAAAAACTAAAAATTTCCATTTTTGGGATTTTTCAACACTTTTTTGGGAATTGCTGGATTGCTGATAATAAATTTCAAAATTCGTTTTTATTTGTCCATTTTAAATAGAAAATTTTACATAACTGTGAAATTTGATTAAAAACTATTCATAAATAAATATTTTATTTCAATTCGAAAAATTTTTCAATAAAGTATTCCAGGAATTTTTAATTGTCAAAAGTTATAAATATTTAAATATAAATACGAAATTATAATATTTTTAATTCTATGTATAAATTTCAAAATAATGGAAAAAACCTTCTCCTGTAAAATTTGTGTTTTGTCGCTTACGATAATTTGGCGCTAAGGGCTCGACATGTACACAGTCTTATTGACCACAGGCATATCTTGCAATTCCAAAGCGCTTTGGTGGAATGATGTTGTATAGCTCTACTGCAATCTCCAGTAGTTATACAGGACTTGGAATCGTTAATTAATTCTTGAAGATATAAAATCCTCTGCTCTCCTACATTAGGAGGATTTACGGTTGGTATATTCATCATTGACTTCACAATACTTTTGATTTTGGACCAAATTATTTCAATAGGGTTAAGTATTGGTGAATAGGGACTCAATGGTAAAAGTGTTGCTGGAGAGTTGTCGAAAATTTCACATAAACGACTGTGGCAAGGGGTATTGTTCAATTGCACCTATTAGGTGGATGTCGGGGCCACGGGAAGTAGGTATCAAAAAAACTGTTCGGTATCCAACACAAGAGCAACGACAAAATAAATTGAAATTGGTCTCTCTATCCAGACCACCACATCTGATATAATCGTTAATTTTGTTATTTTTAGTTTAAAATAATTTATATAATGTTTCTCAATTTTATTTAAAATTTTTCCAATTTCATTTGGAATTTTCTCAATTTCAATTGGAATTTTCCCAATTTCATTGTAATTTTCTCAATTTTTAATGGAAATTCTCAATTTCAGTTGGAATTTTCTCAATTCAAAGTTGAAATTCTCAATTTCATTTGGAATTTTCTCAATTTAAAATGGAAATATCATTTGGAATTTTCTCAATTTAAAATGGAAATTCTCAATATCATTTGGAATTTTCTCAATTTCAATGAAAAATGGTGTAGTGGCCTGAGACATGTTAATGGCCTGGCGATTTTTTAATAACTTTAACATTTTTAAACCAATTTTTGTCTTTTATATCTTATTAGAACGACAATTACGTACACATTTCGATTATTTTAAATTTAATTGCAAAAGTAATTATTTAATGGCAAAATTTAAAAAAAAAAACTGAAAAAATGCATTTTTTTTGCCTTGTAAATGCACCTGAAAACTAAATCGATAGTCGGCACGGGTTGTCCTTCTTCGAACAAGCTGTCCTTCTTCAAACTACAGTTCGCAATATTAAAGATAATTTGACAAAATTTGACATAAACGTTTATAATGCCCCTAGGACTAAGCCTAATGAATTTGGTTTCAATCGGTCCCTTATTTCTCCTACATACAATACAACTGCCTTATCTGAAAATAGTTAAGCTCTCATAAATATCTTAACTTATAAACATGTCCAAATCAAATTCAGCACAAATAAGTTGTATATAAGCTGAACTCGTACTACCAAATTTAGTACCATCGGAGTGCCCTAATTTGAGGACCCCCGACCTCGCCCCTGGTAGGCCCATGAAGTCCAAATTCAAAGTTTAAACTCGACAACACTTTCTCATAGTTCATATCAAGCGTTTAGAAGTTACAGATTTATTTCAATCTTTTTTTCTATACCACTGTGCGATGTTCACAGCTAGCCTCCATTAAATATAGTAGAACATTTCTAAAATAACTTCCATTTTACATTTTTTTCAGATCCCGTACTAGCATTACCACAGGTGTGGTGGATCGTTCAGAACCTTTACATCAAGATACGTTAGATCGATTGAGTCCTTTAAGTAATACTGGTGTAACTCAAACAGGCATGGATTACATGTGGTCAGATGTTTCTGTGAATTTGGAGAAGTATAGTGATATTGACCTTGATTGTTTACAAAGACAAAGCGAGGTAAGTAGAAGAGTTTTAAAAAATCGGGGAAAATCAATATGCGTATATAAGGATTATAAATATCAAAAAATACCATAGCAAGCTTATATAGAATGGAAAGATGTTCAAAAATGTTAGCAACCTTTTTTTCTGAACTTTTGGATAGAATCTTATATTTTTTGTAACTATCTTATCAACTATATTTTAGGACATTCTAATAATTTTCCTGTAATAAGTTTTAAGTTGTTGGTATTGAAATGCCCAATTGGATAATAATTCAAACAATGTCATTTTATGATCTTGTGTGGTTTATTATCTGCCTGTGGGAAGCATAGCTGAGTGCTACCGGACGCCTCACAGGTTGCGTATAGTGGTAGATATGCGGGTTATCTGCTAATTGCAGTCGCGGACAGTCAGCGGTTACAAGGGGAGAGTCTAGGTGGGACTTTCGAGCTCCTGCAAATAACGAGTATGTCAATGATCCTTGTGATGTCATGGCGGGCAATTTGCGCCATCAAAAACCCAATCTCACACATTGTTGTGATAAAAAAAGCCTGTCTGGAGCAGAGAAGCAAGCCGTATCGGCGCGGCTGACGGCTAGCCGCTCAGCCAATTTTTTTCAACAAGCCACGCCGCCGCCGAATCACTCGGCTGGTTGGCGGCTCAATTCCTAGCCGATTCTCATTTTTTCTATCGTATTTTATTAAATATTAAGTTACAATTAATTTTTGGTTCTTTTTTAATATCAGTGAATTCTAACGAAAATCGGTATTTAATTGAATTAGTGGCAGTGATACCATATATATGCATTTATCTTGTTTTTACTGTTTTGTGTGAAGCTTAATTAAGATATACATATAAAATCTGAACACATCTATTATTGTCAGGAACCGTAACAGTTATTACTTTTCATAAAAGTTATATTTTTTCACAAAAGAAATATAAAGGGTATTCATTTCCAAAAAGGGAAAATTACACTCTGATTGTTTTACACTTTTACACAAACACAAGAAAAAAATTTAAAAAAAATACAAATTTTTGTGGATTTTTTTTCTTGTGTTTGTTGTGTAAAAGTGTCAAAAAATCAGAGTGTAATTTTCCATTTTTTTGAAATGAATACCCCTAACTTGGTTTTTGATTTATTTGTTTTGTAATTAATTTTTAATAAATAAAAATATTTTTATTTAAAGTAGCGTTTTTGGGTATTTATAAAAAGTAGGAATATTGTTGAGACAAATTGACATAAAAATATTTTATAATTTGCTTAAAAAGCTAATTTTATATTGTTTGAATTCGGCTAAGCTGAATTTTTTTTCAGCCGGTAGAAAACTCGGCGTAGAGCCGGCTAGCCGCCGCCGCCGAAAATTGTTGCTCTTAAGCCGCCGCCGAAATTTTTGAATCGGCTTGCTTCTCTGGTCTGGAGTCTCCAATCGGCAATCCCGATACCAGACTCTGATGCTATCGGCTAATCACCAGTACAACCTAAAGTACAAATGATTACTGAAACCACTCAAAATGTATTTATTTATTTATTTATGTTTATACTATTAAAAAGTTTATATACAAAATTTCTTAAAGCGTTTTTATTGATTACAAAATTTAATTATGTATGTGAATTTTAATGATATGTTTTTCTTTTCTTTTAAGAATTGCAATCAAAACCAATTATGCACTAATTATCCGTCAGTTTCTCATGTGAGTGGAAATACCAGACGGCATACTGTGGGACCCGGGGACGTTGCACATGAACAGGCACTCCAAGATTCCAATGTTGTACCACTTGATTTTAAAAACGAACCCCGAAATAATCAGCAACAATCTGGGAACCACCCACCTATAAATTTGCCTATGTTACAAAATCAACCTCTCCATTATTTAACCATCAAAGATCAACATTTATTGAAACCCCCCCTCGTTATGGGTGCTAGTGAGTACTACATTTATATAGCCTGTCCTAACTTATTTAAACATATTTTGTTTTAAGCCGGTTCATTTAACCGTCGAGCTTCAGATGGAGGTGCTAATTTACCGTACTGTTTCACAACTGGACAGTATCAAAACCAAACCCATCTTACTCATAATCTTCCACCTGATACCTATTATATTGACTCATCCGTCAATGAAATGCCAAGTGCTGATGCTAATGAGCAATTTCCTTTAGATGTGACAACAATTAAAAGTACAAATGCTATCCAGGATGAAGGTTCTGACGAAATACAAAGGTAGTTATGTAACATACGAATTTTTAAAATTAAAAATAGAATAAATGAAATATGCTACATTTCATACATAACACTATGAGACAAAAAAAAACTAAAGTAGAAATAACTGGAAAGTAATACTATTTTTCTGATAGGCTTTATCGAGTACAATAAGACTATGTTTTTGAAATTTGCAAAACACCTCCAAAATCTTGAGTTACGGGTATAAAACCAGGTTTTCATACCTTTAAACACTTATAAGCCATTAACTAAGCTGATTCTCAACAGATTTTAATTTTTGAACCGGATTTAAAAAGAAGAAACTGTGGCCTTCCAGAAAAATTGTATCACTATTATTTGCCGCATAGTGTAATATATCGGCCAAGTTGCAATACCCTACAAATATTGAAACACAAACAAAACCCCTTAAGGATTCCTTCTTATATGACAGAGTTTGGGGGTAGTGCACTAAATGTTGAGTGCAATCAACATTTCACTAGCACTAAATATTATTTTAAAAAATATATTTTTAACTAATTTTCATCAGCTTTAGTTGGAGTGAAGCTTATATATGTATCACTTATATTTTTTAGTGATAGTAATATTTTTTTAACTATAAATCAATTGAGTGGTAGTGTAGAAATTTGCACTAATATATTCAAAATTAGTGATCTTGAAGTTATTCCAGTTTAAACTTGAATATTAAATATACAGATGTTTGTTGAGCAAGCTTCAAAGTGTTTTTCAGCATCCGAAGAAATAATAACACAAAAAAACCCTGATAATGTAGGATTCTTAGATTTTGGGGAAATTGACAGTAAGTGAAAAAGTTATTGAAGAAATTACTTAGTTTATTAACATCTTCAATATTAGGACCTTCAACCTTTGTGCAGAAAGATGGCATATAAAATGAAATACGTGCGTTCCTTTTAAGCTCGGACACTGATATTTGCAGTCTCAAAAATATCCAATAATAAGGCAAATGTTTTTTAAATTTAACGCACCTTTGGCTTCTTCTGCTCCAGTAGAGCGTTTGTTTTCTTTTAGTGGAATGTTGGATTCTCCTCGGAGAAATAAATTAATTCGATTCGAAAAGCTTGTTTTACTTAAAGCCAATAATCGCTAATTATTTTCTGTGTAATTGCTTATTTCTCTTTTTATTGTAATTTGTGTATTTATATACCGCTTTTACGTTTTTTCCTTAAATATATTAACTTAAACTATGAATAGAGTAAAACATTGCTTTGTTGAAAAAAATAGTGCAGGAATATTTTTTTAACTAAAAATTTTAGTGTAGAAAAAATTATTTCATTAGGCTGCAAAAAAAAATATTTTAACTATTTTCAAAATATTATTAGTTAAACAATTTTAACTACACTATCACTATTATTGAGTGAGGCTTACATTTTTCAACTCATCACTAAACATTAAAAAAATTAGTGAATTATTTTACACTACCACTAACTATTAGTGATAGTTAAAAATTATACGAATTAGAGCGTAATTATTTATTTATTTCCTTATTTTGGCTCCCCAGCCATACAAAATTTAAATATTTTAAAAACAATAAAGGCAGAATTACCCGAACGTTGCTGTCCACGTACTGTAACGTACCGTAATGTTAGCACGTTTGTGCAAATTTTGAAATTGTCAAATAATTTATTTCATTACAATAAAATTAATTGTTGCAAAATGGAGTTAGAAGATCTTTTTATTAGTTTAAACTTTTTAAAACTATTTCAAATGTGCAAAAAAGGAACTCACAGCTCTCATGCTCTGAATCGTCGCAACTATCATTTTCGCAAAGCCATCAATTGGATTTTTATCATCTTCTTTTTCTACTATTTTTTTCACAAAGTTTTTTAAAAGACTCAATGGCTCCGGTGAAACTGATTTCATCGTGTGTTTCCGGATTATTTCGCTTCCGTTGAGAGTTGAGGCCAATTCATAAACAAACAAAAAAAATACTATAATTTATAAAAAAGTTAAAGTTATTTAGCAAGAAAATTCAATTAATAAGAATTTAGTATAGATTTTTTGTGAGAGAACAACACCAGTAAAAAATAAGACTAAAAAATCAAATTAATATATCAAAATATTACATTTTTCCCTTTATTTAATAAAAGGATAACACAAAATGAATTCAATTTTGAAACGAAAAAATTATAAGACCAAAATTAAATAATATTCACCTATAACTAAAATAACAATTATAAAAACCAACTACTGAGTAATTTTTGTATTTATTAGTAATGAGTGTGTCCACAATGAATAATAATGACTTCCTGAAGACGGGGCATAAAATTTATTAAATTTCCAATGCAATGTTGATCAATCTGACTCCATTCCTTTATAATTGCACTTTTTTCAGATTTTGAATCCTTATACTGGGTGTTATTTTTGAAATCTATGTTCGATAGTATTGCCCATAAATGTTCGATCGAATTTAGATCTGGACTACATGCCGGCCAATCCAAAAAAGAAATGATTTTGTTGCTTTTGATTTATGGATTGCGGCGTTATTCTGCTGAAATATCCAGTTATTGCCTAACGTATCATCCCGAAAAATTTATTAAAACGTCATCTAGTAATTCAATATACTCCTCGCTATTCATTTTAGTTGATATAAAACAAATAGGATTCCTTCCCGTAGTCGAAATCCCAGCCCAAACCATTACTGCGCCTCCACCGAAATTTGCCCTTAAAAATATGTGACAGCTTGTCAAGTCTTATATCGCTTTGAAATGTCTGATGCTGAAAATTCATATTGCACAGTGTTTGATTTTTAAATTTGTCCAAGATTTTACGTTGTCCTACGTAATTTTATGTGCGTTTACTTTTATTACGTATTTTGTTTATAAACATTGATGCACATACAGTAGCAAGCATAAAAATTGCAACGCTATGCTATGTGATCTTCAACTGGTATTATTTTTCTTATAACTGAATCCAATTCTCCTCATCTGCTATTTCTATATTCTTTGTGGTCATAGTCACTTATTGTATGATATTTTGTCTAATATTTTTGTACGTAAGGATAATTATAAATTTTTTAGTAAAAACAGTGGTAAATTTGTGCGAGCAAATAAAATGCAACTTTATGAAAATTTAATAGATTTGTAAATTATTTTATAATATAATTATGAAAAATGGCTAAGAACTGTAATATTGTTACAATACAATAATTTACTGTTAATACTAATAGATTCAAGGATATGAAATCTACATAGGATAACAGTATTAACGAATGATGAAATTTCCGTTCAATATAGTGAATTGTTCGAAATCAAGAAAATTTTAAGAATTTTTATTTATTTCTATACCAATTTAAAATCTTACGGATATGAAAAGGAAATCAAATAATTGTGGTGGTGTGCCTAAAACTGAGTGCATAAGAGCTCAAGATCAAAAGGATGTGACTAGTTAATGTTAGAAGGGTGCTGAAATTTAATGCTAAAAATTACTAATTGTGGTCTGTAAAAATTACAAATAATGAAATCATATTCAAATATCCATTTTTTGGTAAGTAAACGAATTTCAAAACAGAGGAAGACAACTGTAAATAATGTTAAATTTGACACTGTTCCTATTGCATAGAATGCTATCTTTAGCTTGCATTGGCGCTTAATTTATGTTTGTAAATAATATTATGGTTTATTGGATTGGTTTCTTCTTATTATATTTGCCGCATTAAATTATCTTTTGGAGGTTGCAATAGTCATAAATGTCAAAATGTGTTCGTTTGGGTAGCATCAAATATATGATGTGACCTTCCATGGATCAGGTAACACAGCCTTGATTACTTCAATATCTAGCCATTTCAATAAAATCCATTACAAAACTAGCCAATAAAAATATTTTGACACTCTAATCATAACAAAATTCTAAATTATATCTAAATTTTTGAAACGGAATAGGATCATGGCGGTTTTTGGATAAACTGTTTATCCTTTTGAATTTTAATGTCCTTGAATTTGTTTGTATTAGTAGTAAATTATGGTAATGTAACATTGCTATAGTTTTTAGCAATTCTTTATATTTATTTTTTTTCTCAAAATTTTAAAAATCAAGTCAATTTTCTTAGAGTTGCATTTTTTTGCTCGCACAATTTTACTACTGTTTTTATTAAAAATTTTATAATTATCCAGACGTACATAAATATTGGACAAAATGTCATACAATAATTGCCTTATAATTGATCGATCAATAAGAAGATAAAAACAGCAGATGGGGAGAATTGGATTCAGTTATAAGAAAAATAATACCAGTTGAAGATCACATAGCATAGCGTTGAATTTTTTATGCTCGCTACTGTATATTTAAAAAAAAATTTCAGATATATGAAAAAACGTGGCTGTTCAAAACGACACACTGTTGGATGTACCGAAGATCTTTCCACATCTCGTCACCAAAGTGAACAACAGAGCTTGGCCCATGTATCTGTAAATTTAACACCTCAGACCCCAACTGGAGTTATAACACCAAACGCTGGCTGTGTGAGTGGTGGGATACGTACCAGGCGTACAGGTTTATTAACAGTAACAGAAAGACCTCCGGGTAAGTTAAAATTGATTTAGTAATTATCGAATGTATGTACATAGCGTCTCATATCAATTCAAATCACCCAACATTTTGCTGCTAAAACAATAACAACAAATAAAAACAATAATTATTCAAAATTGCAAACTTCTAATCTATCAGACCATCATAAATGGAATTTCTAGTAAAATTGTTTTGAGTGATTCTATTATTCATTTAATTACTTTTATTTAAATCAAGTTTTCGGTAAAAATTATATATGGCTATTATAACCAAATTTTAGCCCTAGCACCACATGTCACCCAAATTAGTTTTATTTACAAAAACAAAATGTTCCGTTTATTTGGGAGCAAAAACTTCAAATATACTAGACCATTTTGTTATTTGCAAACGAATTTAGAAAGTTAAAATCCTAATGTAATGGTTATAACCAAATGTATGGCTTTCGTTTAATTAACATATTCCTTGTGTTTGTGATTTATCATTTTATTAATTTAATTGTTTTATGTTAAACTAATAAGCCTGTCTATCCTAATTATAAAATCTGACTCCGATAGGATCTGAAGCGCAATTAGTGTTATAAGTATATAGAATTTTAGCTTTCTGGGAAGCACTGGAAAGAATCTTTACATAAAAGAGCTTAGGTCATTATAAATATACAGTTCCGAACACAAAAATAGCAATACCACAAGTAAATATCTTGAAACGGCGTATAAACGTTTTTAAACATTTTAAAATGAGAATTTTCTGTTCATTGTTTGTGAATAATTATTTATGGAAGAAGTATTCGAATTCGAAAAAAACGGACTCTTACATATATACAGTTATGGACAAAAAAATAGGGTCAGTAAAATTACACATAAAATTTTCGAAATTTTTTAAAAAAAAAAGATGTTATTAAGAATATATTTTTTTAACAATGATTGTTAGGTTCTTAATTAGCATCTGGCAATGCTTTTCAAATGAAAGCAATATGATTAATCGTTTTACATTACAAATACCATTCGTTACTACAGACAAAAAAATAGGGTCAGCTGTAAACAACAGTTATAAAAGCTTAAAACCTTCAAAAATAAAACGTGTTTTTGTATAATAGTGCTTTGTAAGTAGTAATTTCAGAATTAAAAACATAATTTTAAAAAAAATATCTCTAAAATAATCAGTTATAGTCAAAATATGGGTCGTGCAAAGCATTGTACAGACGCTGAGCGTTCCATCATTCAAAATTTAAAAAATAAGGGACAAAGTCAACGTCAAATTGCCAAAACTATCGGCAGATCACAGAACTTTGTGTTTAATGCTTTAAAAGGTAAAGAAAATCATTCAATTAGAGGCAGGCCGCGGAAGACTTCCGCAAAAGAAGATAATTATATCAAGCTGTTGTCAACTCGGGACCCTTTTAAATCTGCTGCTGCCATAAAAAATGAGATAGGAGTTGAAGTTTCCACTAGGACTGTGAGACGGAGGTTAGTAGAAAAAGATCTATTCGGGAGATCTTCTAGAAAAGTACCTATGTTGACAAAACGGCATCGGCAAAATCGTATATTATTTGCAAAAACACATTTGAATTGTGATGATTCCATACTCGTAAAAAAATGGAGAAACGTGTTATGGTCGGACGAAAGTAAGATTAATTTAATTGGTAGTGATGGAAAAACGTGGGTAAGACGTCCCAAAAATAAAGAACTTTGTTCCCGTTATACAACAAAAACTTTTAAGCATGGAGGAGGAAGTATTATGGTTTGGGGATGTTTCTCCTGGCATGGCGTGGGACCACTGTACTGGATAAAAGAAAACATGGACAAAAACTTATACTGTCGCATATTAAACGAAGTGATGCTACCATATGCCGAATGGGAAATGCCTGTCAAATGGATATTCCAGCAGGACAATGATCCGAAACACACTTCGTATCTTGTGAAAAAGTGGTTTCTGGATAACGGTGTGAACGTAATGCAATGGCCAGCACAATCCCCGGATTTAAATCCGATAGAAAATTTATGGAAAATCGTAAAACAAAAAATTGGACCACTAAAATCAAAAAATAAGGAGGAGTTGTGGGAGAAAATTAAAGACGCTTGGTATTCTATTCCAAACAAGACTTGTCAAGATTTGGTGGAATCAATGCCAAAAAGGTGCAAAGCTGTTCTTAGAAATAAGGGTTACAGTACAAAATATTAGCTTTAGAACCAAGATTTTAAATGTAGTTTAAGTTTTTTAATCGTTTTCGTTAATGACCCTATATTTTTGTCCATTAAAAATCAATGAAATTTACAAAATTAATTTTTTTTTTTCCATAAGTAAATTATTTTGAGTTTTTAATATAAATAGTAAAGACATATAAACATAGCAATAATATGAAATTAATAAACACACAATTACAATTTAATTTTTTGTTTGTTTCCGCTTTATTCTTAATAATTTTGAGTGACCCTATTTTTTTGTCCGTGACTGTATAACAGTATGTATGTATGTATGTATGTATGTTTTATCAACATTGAAATATCAGTGCTGGAATATTATTTTTTTCCTAATTTTATTAAAGATATCAAATATAAGAGTAAAGTGAAATTTAGTTAAATGTTATGAATTTATTGTATATGTATTTAATGTTAAATTAATGGGTCGATTATGGATGACAGCCGAACATCAGTTGCGTTGTCAAAGGACATTTCTAGGTTGCCAATTTGGCAACATAAAATGATAGTTGCCATCTGTAATACAATTTTGAAAACTGACAACGCAACTTTAGTTCCGTGATCATTCATAATATACCACATAAGTTCTTTTTTCGGTAATTATTGCTTTAGTGGGTCGCGTAAAACATTGCACCATTGCTTAACATAAATAAATCTTTAAGTTAAGAAAAGAAAAGAGGAATATCATATAAATACATTGTATATAGAAAATATGGTAACTGCATCTCAGGAGGATAGAAATGTTAGAATAATAAAATGTGATCCATTTAAATCTACCTAACAAATAAAATCAGAATTATATTTAGAAATTATCGATTATTGTACCCTACTCCAGTTTTTTGATAATAGCGGGTCTTAATATTTCCCGATTTTCTCCATTTTTATTTTATTGGACATTTATTGTTAATGTATATGTTAAACAGAAAAATAATTGTTAAAAATCATGAAATTTACAAATTTTTAATAGCGAGGAACCAGGTCCGTCCAAAAAACGCCTTTTTTATGTAAAATTCAACTTTAGGAAAAAAATTCTCAAATCGCATAGTCGATATCAAAATATAGAACCCACTATTTCGTAAAGGGTTCCGATAAATTTCATTAAAATCGAAGATGTCAAATCCGAAAATAATAGTTTTCTGTCCGTTTTGACATGGATTCTCCCACATATGTATTTATCTTATATTTATTCAATTTATGTTGAAATATAGAAATTAGTGAAACTTAAATATGTATTTAATTTTAAAAACTATAAAAAAATACTAATTCCATGAAGAAAAAAACAAAAGTCAATGTTAAAAATCATTTTATTAATTGGAACAAAAAATATGTATTTCAACAAAAAAGTTAACAAAACCTCAATTCCTTAAAAAAATATGGCTGAAAATTAAAAAATATAACAAAATTCATATTTCACTTAAATTCGTACACTTATATTAACCCAAATATGCCGACTGTACTACAAGTGTACATGTAGTTCTTGTTTACAGGATACGTCACGTTTATCAAAATACCATTTTTTTGTTGTTCACATACTTAGTACTCACCATGGCGTAATGATTATGTATGCGTTACGGCAACAATACAAAAACAAATAACTTTTATAGTGACAAAAACAGCTGCTTAATGTATACAAAATACAGGAAAAAAATTTGACAAGATTAAAGTTGTAAACAAACTCGAGTAAAAAATAATCAGCTGTTTGATTTGATTACTCACCAATACCTCATCGGAGATTGTGTGATCGCATTATTTTTTGTTACTATTTTTGAGTTATTGAATTTTTAATTTGTGATATTTTCATAACGCCCATATTCAGTCATATGGACATATCTCGTTTGTACGGAAAGTAAAATTTTGTACATTTACAAGTGAATAAATACTATATTTTTTTGGAATTTATATTTATAAAGAGTAGCTTGCATGAATGATTCATTATTGTGTTTTAGTTGCGTTTATATAGGACGACTTAAAAAACACTGGCGCATATTCAGAAATCATAACTAAAGTCGGAACTAGTAAAACAGAAACTAAAGAATAGTTCATAGATAGTTGTAGATCTTATTCACAATTAATAACTAGCTTATACCATGTTCACACGACGGCATTATTCGTCATTCACGCTCTCATTCGTCATTCAACCCCCAATTACGAACTGAATTACATGATTCGCCATACAAAATTTCAAGTGCGAATTACCTTGTTCGTACGTAATTCAGTTTGAATTACCTTATGAATTACGAACGAATGACTGTCATCTCTAATTTTTATTGATTATTTATGTATCAAAATCAGCTGTCCAAACAAAAATGTCAAAACAAAACAAAATAAAGAAAAAGATTTTTGTATTAAATAAATAAATTAAAAGAAATAAAAAGTCTGATTAAAGTTAAATTCATTTGTAGAAGTAGCAGCTCTGACATTCTTTCAGCCCACACCTCTAATAAAGCCAGCTCGCTGCCCTGGTTCCACTTGCTTGCACTTTTTCTTTTTTCTAATAATGAAAATAATAATTAAATTATATTTGTTTAATTAATAATGCTACAATTTTATGTTTTTACTTACCTTTTTTATCCATTGCCAAATTACAAATTTGAAATTCGCACCAAACAAACAAAATAAACAAAAAAACAAAACATGTAAACAGAAGAAAAAAACAAGAAGAAGAAATAAATAAATGTCAAACTGAATTACGAATGTTGTCGTGTAAACAGGTTGATTCGCAATCGTAATTCAAAACGAGAATTAAGTAATTCAGACTGCCGTAGAAACATGGCATTAGTTACTGCTTTGACATATAGAGAAAACAAAATATCGATAATATTTTGATCGATATATACTGTAATTAATTAAAAGGCTTATAAAGCTATTAAGAGAGTATTTTTGTTCTCTAAAAGTATATAAAAAATTTATAGTTATAGTTACCCCCATATGCATAAACAGTTTATAAATTTATCAAAGGTCTATAAAACAAAATTTCCATACAAAATCTGTTTCATAAACCTTTGATAAATTTATAAACTGTTTATGCATATGCTGGATAGTTTGTATGTAAATCAATTACAATAAGGGTATGTAGAATGAAATTTTTCAATAGAATGTTGTTGACAAACAAAAAACACATCTCTAGTTTATTTTCTTTTTGTATAGATGTATTAAACTGAAATCAATCAGCTGTTTTTTGAATGTATTAGTTAGTTGGCATTTAGTTACAGCTTTACCCATGATTAAGTGCTAACTAATTGTGCTGAAAGTAACCAATTGTGAATGTAATTAAAAAAGTTAACACTTGGTGATCGTTTATGAATATGCGCCACTGTGTTTATCAGTGTTTCGAAGAACTACTAAAAGCAGTCGCATTTTACTAAATAGTTAACTTTTTACAGTCTCATGCTGAAAGAAAAGTAACAGTTTCAGTTGTTGATCACATGGTTACTAGAGTGGGTCACCCGTGTATGAAGAAAAATTTTGTTTAAGTTTTTTATGGGCACGGTGACAAAAATGTGCCAAATTATAATATTTTCATGTTACTAAGTTTGGTTGCAATCGGAAATAATTTTCTGCCTCCGGTTTCATCTTTTTTTCATTAATATTTCTTCAATTAGATTGGTATTTGTTATTTTTTCTTCCTGAGCATTATAACAGGACATATATCATTACATTTTATATAAAATTTGTTTGATAAATTGAATGAAACTTGCATCAAATAAGCTGTGAGTCACTGTACATACCCGATACATGATTTTTTTTGGGATTTGGATCTGGCAACGCCGCCATGAAATAAAGCGGAAAATTTGGGATTGCAAAAAATAAATTAAACAAGTAAGAGTACTATATTCGGCCGAGCCGAATCTTAAATACCCTCCACCTAAATATGATGGTATAAAAACTGAAATAATATAACAATTGTTAGAAGGACTAGTTTACGCATAGGATATTTTATTTCAAATGTACAAAAAATTGTATCTAATTCAGCAATTTATAACTGAAATTCCTATTAGAACGTATGAAATTTAACAATTTATATACTTAATAATTAGTTAATACGTGAAGAAACAGAGTATAAACAAGTAAGAGTGCTATATTCGGCTATGCCGAATCTTATATACCCTTCACCTTTGTTGTGGATGCATTATTATTTTTTATAATTATTATATATGTATGTACATTGCCCACTTTCAACGTACAGCATCCTAAATTTATCAAGAACACAAAAAACAACAACAACGCCAAACGAAACAAAACACCAAAAGAAAAAACAAAATACGCAAGCCAATGAAACCAACACACGTCCAAACATACGTTTAATTGTATAAAAAACAACAACGCCAAAAGAAACAAAACACACATACGATTTGTTGCTTTTTTGTCCAAACATACGATTTGTTGCTTTTTTGTCAAAAAAACCTACACACAACCAAACAAACGTTTAGTTGTATAAAAAACAACAACAACGCCAAAAGAAACAAAACACAAAAAAAAACAAAATACACAAAACTTGCACATCCAAACATACGTTTTGTTGTTTTTTTGTCAAAGCATGCAATACATTGTGTTTTTTGATGAAATTTTCAGAGGTTGTCTCGGATTTTTGCTCATATCTCCGTTATTTATGGACGGATTTTGCTGATTTTAAATAGCAAAATTCTCGAAAGTATGTCTGACAGAATTGTTGAAGATTTGGATCCCGGAGATATCTGGGGCCTTCAGAAAATTGATTTCAACAGACAGACGGACAGACAGACAGACAGACGGACATGGCTTAATCGACTCCGCTATATATAAGGATCCAGAATATATATACTTTATAGGGTCGGAAATGAAAAATGTAGAAATTACAAACGGAATGACAAACTTATATATACCCTTCTCACGAAGCTGAAGGGTATAAAAAGGGTATACAAATATATTTGGTAAAATTTGAAAATATTTGGTTGTGGGACTTATATGGGAGCTATGACCTATTATGATTTGATTGTCATAAAATATTTTAACGTGATTTTTATGGACTTATATGGGTGCTGTGGCCAATTGTGTACCGATATTCACAAAATTCAGTATTATGATTTTTGAATACAAATTACTGATCTGTGTACTATTTTGGTTCAATATATGGAAGCTAACCTATTATAGTCCTAAGTATTTGAGGGCTATTTTTGTAGAATTTCATATAAACAACGCTATTAACAAAAGTGGACCTTATATGGGAGCTATGCCGAATTATGGACGAATATTTAAAAAATCTTGTAGCTCGATTCTTGGATACAAATTACTGATCGGTGTAAAGTTTTGGTTCAGTACAGATTTTTTTGGATATTTCTGCAGGTTAATGTGTTTTCCTGAAGTGGTTCTTATATGGAGGCTATGACCAATAATGGGCCTACCATCATAAAATTTGGTACATCGATTTTTGTATATATTGAATAAATTTGTTTCGAATTTCAACCTCATAACTATATTTGTAACAAATTTATGAGGATTTTAGTGATTTTCGGGAGTGGACCTTATATGGGAGCTATGGCTAAATATGGACCGATATTCAAAAAATTCATAAGTATGATTACTGGTTACAAATTACTGACCTGTGCGTTATTTCATTTTGATATTGATATGTTTTAAATATTTTTTAAGGTTAATATCTTTTTCGGAAATGGGCCTTATAGGGGAGCTATGACCAATTATCGGCCAATCTGCATACAATTTAGTACAGTGTATATTCTGTGTATATGAGTATTATATTTGTCGAATTTTAGCATGATAAAGATATTTATAAGAGATTTATGAGTACTTAACTGATTTTCGGAAGAGGACCTTATATGGGAGCTATGGTCAAATATTCACAAAATCCTGTAGTATGATTTCTAAGTATAAATTATGGATCTATGCAAAACTTTGTTTTAATATTGATATTTTTTAGATATTTATGTAGATTATTGTGTTTTTCGGAAGTGGTCCTTATATGGGAGCTATAACCAATTATCGGCCGATCTACATAGAATTAGGTACAGAGATTTCGGTATATATGCTTATTTAAGTGATTTTCGGAAATGAACTTTACATGGGGGCTACGGTCAAATATGGGCCGATCCACAAAAAATTTGGGGTTGTAATTTTTTTAAGCACGAAACTTATTTCTCCTGAATTTTGTGTGGCTACTGCAATTTTGTAGGCATTTACAGACCTAATAACCATATTTCGGGAAGAAATTTGTATGGGGGCTAGGTGAAATCATGGACCGATTCTTATAATTTTCGCCAGAGTTAGTCCCTTTAACATAAAAATAACGTGTGTGCAATTTTATGGTATTATCTGCAATATATTTGCACAAATAAGGAAAACTATGTTAAAATTATCAAGTTTTTTTTTAGGTTGTCTCACATTTTGGTTCATAGCTCTGGTTCCACTGAACCGATTTTGCTGATTTTCAATACCAAACTGCTTAGGAGAACAATAAACATTTTCTTTGCAAGTCTACCAATTTTGTTTGCCTTTTTTGGGCGTGAGCGTGTTTTACACAGACAGACAGACGGACATGGCTCAATCGACTTAGAATTTCATAAGGATCAATAATATATATACTTTGTTGGGTCTCAGATGAATATTTCTCAATGTTACACACGGAATGACAAACTTATATATACCCTCATTCACCACTTATGGTGGTGGAGGGTACAAAAATTATATTTATAAGTGGTTTTTATTCCTTAAAATATATTAAAAGACTTTACAAAACTTTAATTGAATGACTGAAATTCAAGTTTTTGCTATTTAACAATAATTAAAGTTCAATTACAAAAAAAAATGTTTGTTGCTGTGTGGTGATGTTTCAACTTCTAGCATAATACTGATAATATAAAAAAAAACTGCAATAATATTTATAAACATATATACTACAATTTGCCGATTTAATTCTACAACTTGGTCTCCAAACAATTTTGTCTCCCAACATAGGGTGGCCCTTAATAAACGAAAGATGGATTTTGGCCATTCTCACCCGCCAGTTTGGTGAACATTAGTAAAAAATCATCCTGAAAAAAATTTTAGGTAAATCGGTTGGGGTTAAGACGTGCCGCAAGCCCTCTGAAGTTTTGAGATGCATTTACAAGGGGAAAAAATGCATTTTTTTCATTTTTTGTAAAAATTTTGCCATTAAAAAATTACTTTTGCAATTTAATTTAAAAGAATAGAAATGTGAACGCAATTGTCGTTCTAATGAGACATAAAAAACAGAAATTGGTCAGAAAATGTTAAAGTTATTAAAATATCGCCAGGCCATTAACGTGTCTCACGCAACTAGAACAAGAAATGTAGAAGCAAAATTAACATATTTTGATAAATATTAAAATAAAAGCTAATTTTTACTTAAAATATGTCCATATTTACTTGTATATGAGTTTTTGTCTCCGTAGGATACCGTTAACCTATTCTTAGTTATGAACAAAAAAATAAAATTTTTTAACGGCAGTTTCAAAACTCCATTTTCAAATTTTTAAAAATTTTGTTAAACAAATTTCAGAATTTTTTGATCATCTCATTGAGATTTATTAAGAATATAATAGGGAATAAAAATGTGAAAAAAATTATGAAAATATCTCTTATAGTTTTTCCGTACCTGCGATTTAAATTTTGAAATTTTCGAGAAAAACCAATTATTTGGCAATTTTTACTCGAATGGCGTTAATGGCCTGGCGATATTTTAATAACTTTAAAATTTTTTTTTACCAATTTCTGTTTTTTATGTCTCATTAGAACGACAATTGCGTTCACATTTCAATTCTTTTAAATTACATTGCAAAAGTAATTTTTTAATGGCAAAATTTTTACAAAAACTGAAAAAAATTCATTTTTCCCCTTGTAAATGCATCTCAAAACTTCAGAGGGCTTGAGGCACGTCTTAACCCCAACCGATTTACCTAAAATTTTTTCAGGATGATTTTTTTACTAATGTTCACCAAACTGGAGGGTGAGAATGGCCAAAATCCAACTTTCGTTTATTAAGGGCCACCCTAATGTTCAACAATTCTTCAAATTTCTGTATATTTGCTTTTGTACCGGGGCTCCAAGTCTGAGACATCTTTTATTGTTTTTATTATACCAGAGCTGTAACTATTCAATTAATTCATTTTATGATGTCCCCGCAAAAAGAATGCTGTAAATGCCCCAAATGTAATAAGAACGTTACAAAAATTCAAAAAAGCGTTGGCTGTGCTTATGGCAATAATTATTTTCATTTACCATGTGTGAAATTTTCCGATGAACTTTATAATATTTGTCTTCACAATCAAGTATTAAAATATATATGTGATACATGTGCACATATGCCAAAATATTGCAATGTGCAAGACGAATTAAGGAATGGCTTTGCTGCTCTTACAAGCTCTTTGGCAAAAGACTTGGAAAACAAATTCCTTGAAAATAAACGTTTTCTTGAGAATCAATTAGAAGTGGGTTTAAAGGCTATAGAAGCAAAATTTGATGTATTGGCGAAAAAATATTCCGATGACAAATATAAAGGGCAGACAATTTGCAACCTGAAATAAAGAATTGTTATAATATGATAAAAGATTATTGATGACTAGCATAACCCGGTGTACTTCGCTACCCCTACCCTAGAAAAATTAAAAAATATTAATGATTTCTGATACAACCTAACTCCGTACAATGGAACGAAAATAACACATGCAAAATATAACTAACTAATTTGGTATGGGAGATACCACTCCACTGTTACGATCCCACCCATTTTTAAATCTTTTGTGTAAAAAAAATAACTCATATCAATCAAGCTTTACTTTAACTTTCCTTTCATCACGCTTACCTAAACTTGCAAAATATAACTAACTAATTTGGTATGGGAGATACCACTCCACTGTTACGATCCCACCCATTTTTAAATCTTTTGTGTAAAAAAAATAACTCATATCAATCAAGCTTTACTTTAACTTTCCTTTCATCACGCTTACCTAAACTTCGTACAGGGATCAGGAATAAATTCGTTTTTAACTAACCTCCGTAGAATGGTAATAAATTGATTGATACAGAGTTTAAATATTTTTAGAATTATAGTTCTCGAGATATTCAAAATTAATTATTTACATTGTGCACGACTACTACTGCAATCCCGACTATTTTCAGACAATCTGTGTAAAATGGTAAGAGAGCTATGCGGACAAAGTTTGAATAACCTTGCAATTATTACTTTGTATGGAAGATGACTCACCTCCTTTTCCGACCCCTCCCATTTTTATTCCCCAGATATTCGAAATCAATATTTACTCTGTATGGGAGGTGCTACGCCCTCTAATCTAATTCCGTCTATATTCAGCTAAACTCCGCACAGTAATAACAAATTAATTCGTAAAAAGTTTAAACATTTTTACAATTATAGTTCTACAGATACGCCCACTAAAAAAAAAAATAACTCATATCAATCAAGCTTTACTTTAACTTTCCTTTCATCACGCTTACCTAAACTTCGTACAGGGATCAGGAATAAATTCGTTTTTAACTAACCTCCGTAGAATGGTAATAAATTGATTGATACAGAGTTTAAATATTTTTAGAATTATAGTTCTCGAGATATTCAAAATTAATTATTTACATTGTGCACGACTACTACTGCAATCCCGACTATTTTCAGACAATCTGTGTAAAATGGTAAGAGAGCTATGCGGACAAAGTTTGAATAACCTTGCAATTATTACTTTGTATGGAAGATGACTCACCTCCTTTTCCGACCCCTCCCATTTTTATTCCCCAGATATTCGAAATCAATATTTACTCTGTATGGGAGGTGCTACGCCCTCTAATCTAATTCCGTCTATATTCAGCTAAACTCCGCACAGTAATAACAAATTAATTCGTAAAAAGTTTAAACATTTTTACAATTATAGTTCTACAGATACGCCCACTATTCCAATCCCGAACAATTTCTGCGAAACTATGCAAAATTATAAATGAGCCATTTAGACTAAGTTTAAAGAATCTTGCAATTATAGTTCACAAAATATTTAGAAATAACTATTTAATTTGTATGGGAGGTGACTCACCATTTGTTCCGACCCGTCCCATTTTTTATTAAACTTCATGCCGTGATAAGAAATTGATTCGTATGAAGTTTGAAAACCATCACAATTATAGTTCTGCACATTTTTAAAATAAATATTTACTTATGTACAATCCCAATAAGCATTTTTACTGGAATTCAAGTTGAAAGCAAGTGTAATTCAAGCCTTGAATTATAGTCAAGCAATTGAATTACAGTTGTATTACACTTTATTTCAATAGCATTATCCAGTAAAAAGGAAACATAAATTCAAGCCATATGTTTTTTGTTTGAAATATATTTAATTTTTCAAATATTTTTAAAGTCTAAAACATAATTACATTTGCATTCAAGTCAAATTCCAAAAAAATTTTCAAATGCTTGAATTTTTGGGGCTTTGGTGCTTACTGGGAATTACATATTTGCCCCCATATGCATAAACAGTTTTTAAATTTGTCAAAGGTTTATAAAACAAATTTTGAATGGAAATTTTGTTTATAAACCTATGATAAATTTAAAAACTGTTTATGCATATGAGAGTTAGAAAACAAAAAAAAACCACCACTACTAAAGTCTTCTTTGTTTTCTATAACAACTCTCACTTAAAACAGAGCGAAATCAATACTGTTTAATTGTTTCTCTTATTTATTTACAACAACAAATTGGACAAACACGCATTGTTTTGTTTACATTTTAGCTTAAGGTTCACATGTACACGTTTTTGCATATGTATTAGTAACATCTTTAAACGCTTATAACTCCTAAAAAACTGAACCGATTTCAATAATATATATATAAAGAAATCCCTTTAAAATGGTATATTTTTTACCCTAATTGAATGTATAATGAGAGCGTAAAAGGGGTCTAAAGAAATCGACTTGCCTATTAATATTATGATGATGTAGCCACTCAGAAAATAAAGCGCTTAGAGATGCAAAACACTATTTCTCAAAGACGCTTAAACATATCCGATGTGGTCATTAAAGGTTTGCCAAGAAAACTTAAAAATTTACGCAAACCTATAGTACAAATTGCATCTTTATGTAATGTTCGCCAATATTATTCAGATATTCAGCATTGTACTTATTTTGAAGGAGGGAAATCTGTACTTGTCAAATTTAATTCAGTACAAATTCGTGATGCAATAATGATTATTCATCGGAAAAATAGAAATAATATTATTTTAAAAGATGTAATTTGTGGTCACGCTACTACGAATGTTTTTTTAAATGACCATTTAACGCCTGCAGCTAAGGAATTGATTGCTGTTTGTAAAAAATTAAAGGAGAAAGGAAAGTTTAAAAAGTTTACCTATAAAAATTACGACATTCCCAAAGCAGAGTCTGTGTTTATGAATGGGACAGTCAAGGCTCTTAATTTGGAGCAGTGTGTTAGTATCCTGGAAGAGGATTGTGATTCTTCAACTGAACTTGGATCTAGTGGTAGCTGGCTTTAATATTATCCTTTTTTATTGTTTCTTTATTTTATTTACCTTTTTAAAGCAGGAAACATTATTTCCGTTACTTAATTATTATTCAAACTTTGTGATATACCTTAAATTGTATAATGTTTCTGCTTTAAAAAGTAGTTTTATCAATATAATATTTTCATAATTTTTAATTTATTTTTTACAAGTTTTTTGTTAAACTATTTCAAATATTTTTTTATGCCTTCCCAAAAAAAAATTATATTTTTTTCACTTCTGCATATTTTCTCTTAAAGAATGAATTGTAATTTAGGCTCTATTGTCAGTGACAACTCCCTTTTTGAATCTCAATTGCATAATTATTGTAATAATTTAAATATTGGTCACATTAACTTTCAAAGTTTTGCTTTAGGTGGTACGTCAAACAAACTTGATGAGTTGAGAAATGTACTTAAAAATAATCCATTTGACGTTGTTGGAATAACTGAAACTTGGTTGACGGATAAAATATCCTCGAATGCGGTTTCACTTCCAGGTTATGTTATTTGCAGAAATGATGGCACAGGAATGACTGGTGGTGGTGTCGCTTTATATGTATCTAGGAAAATTAAATTTAAAGTTATTTTTAGAGATACTAAATATAGAGTTAATAGAAGAGGCAGCGGTAATCATGTATCTGCTGAATTTTTGTTTATTGAAGTGACATTGTCTGGCCGCAAAATCCTTGTTGGATTAGTTTATTTACCCCATGGCGATTTAACAATTTTTGAGGAAAGTATTACCGACGTTTTGACCAAATATACTGACATTGTAATTGTTGGTGACTTCAATAACAATATGTTTGACCTTATGAGAGCAGTTTCTGTTAGAGAAATGTGTAATAGATTAAACATATCCTGTCATCATAACTCTTTACCTACTCATCTAAGCGTGAAATATGGCTCAACATCTTTAATAGATTATTTTCTTTTTTCTCCATCCATGAACATTCTTCAATCAGGACAAGCTCAGATTCCTTCTCGTCACTCATTTATATATGCAGTTTTTGATATCAATGGCGGTACATGTGAATGAATTTGTTGAATATTTTGATTTTAATGATATTGATTTTTCCCTCTTGGAAAACTGCTGATGTGAATGAGCAGGCGAATGAGTGCTATACCATTTAAAAGACGTAGAGTCTGTAAATTTTATAATGATACATGGTTTAATTCCCCTGATATCAGGAATATTTTGTCAATACGAAATGCTTCTTATCGTTTGTATTTACGAGATAAGACTGGTCAGAATTGGAAAAACTTTTGTCGCTTAAGAAATTGTGCAAAAACTATTATTCGTAATGCTAAGCGGAAGGCACATGCTAGTTAATTTAATGATAAAAGCTCTGAGCAAATTTGGAACACGCTTCGTGTGAATGGAATCGGTGATACTCCAGCTAACATCGATTATATTGATGTTAATAGTTTAAATTACTATTTTTCTTCTAATCAAGGTTCCAGTTCATGTGCAAATTTTGATCTAAATGTTTTTTCTGGAAGGTCGGTGAATCTAATGAAATTTAAAATTTACGCCCGATTTCTATTCTACCTGTTATATCAAAAATCGTGGAGGTTCTGCTGAAAAATCAGTTAACAGATTATATTGATGAAATTTAATTTTTTAGTGATGCGCAATATGGTTTTAGAAATGGTAGAAATACGACATCTCTTTTACTAGGAATGACTGATACTATAAGGCAATCTTTGAGCCATGGTAATTATAATGTTCTTTTATCAATCGACCTTACCAAAGCATTTGACAAAGTTGATTATAGCATCTTAATTTCAAAACTACATAGAAATCTAGGTCTCTCATTGTCATCCTGTAAACTTTTATATTCATATCTTATGAATCGATTTCAGTATGTCTCGATTGCTGATGAAGTGGTGTACCTCAGGGTTCGGTCCTTGGGCCCATATTATTTAATATTTACATTAATGACATTTTTGGAGATTTTGACAATATTCCGTCTTGTATTCCATTTGCATATGCAGATGAATTGTTTTTTCTTTTTTGTGGTGAAAGACAATTTTTTGATGTAACGCAACAGATGATTAATTACATTACTTCTAATATAAGTAATTGGCTTCGAAATAACATGTTACTCGAAAACAAAAGTTATGGTTTTTGGTTTACCTTTGGCAAAATTTTCCCTGACCATTGATGGTAGTTCAATTCAAATTGTTGATCATATCAAATGTCTTGGATTGTGGTTGGACAATAAGCTTAATTTTGACAGACATATTAATTTTGTTATATCCAGGGTGAATTACGCATTACGAAGGATTTATAATACTAATTTGATTTTACCTATGTATATAAAAATAATGATAATTCATTCATTAGTTATGCCCATATTTTTGTACGGCATTGAAATATACAGTGGTACCTTAGGATATAACATTAAAAAACTCACCAAATTGTTTAATAGAGTAATTCGTTACCTCTTCTCTTTACGATGTCGTACTCATGTATCGGTGTATGTTTGTAGGTTTTTAAAATGCTCATTTTTAAACTATATAAAATCTAGACTTTTATTCTGTTTTTATAACATGTTCAGAAATGGAAATATTTTACGGATGATTTCATTTTTTTCTTTTAGTTGATCTAGTCGCAATCGCCAAATTTTAATACCAAGACTGACATCAATTTTGGAACGCTCATTCCATGTGCGAGTAGCTAGGATATTTAATAGTTTGCCAAATTCTCTTAAAACATTTGAATATTCGTATAATACCTTTAAAAGCAAAATTCTTACTTATCTTGAAAATAATAATTTTTATTAACTATGTATAACTAATTGATACAGTATGCAATTGAGATTTGTTTTGTTTGGTTTTTTATTCTGTCTAATATTTGTATACCCTAGTTTTTAAGGTTAGATATAAGTTTTCTATATAGCAATTTAGCTATTTTGATGAAAAAAGTGGAAAATTTGTTAACTATATATGGCCCTTTGGGCTCAGTTATAATTGTATAATAAATAAATAATAATACATATGAAAAGAAAAATTTTGAATCAAAAAAATCATTCGTGTTTTTTGAAAATCTTATACAAATTTCGTTTAGATGAAATTGTATTATGTTACTTGAGTTTTTGACAAATATTAATACTCAGTATTGCCGCCTATAAATACCTTAACATATTAAATATTTAGAGAAAAAAAGTATTACACAAATGTTTACAGAAGTGATAGAAAGGATAATCAAAATAATAATGAAGTGTTCATTTAGCGACATAATTCTTATTGCAATAAAATTTTGGTATTGATTTTCTCGATTCTATCTGAGCTTTGATCAATCTTTCTCTTCTTGTTTTGTTGCACAAAGTTGGTGTTGCTTTATTCACAGTTTTGACTGCTCTCTCAAGAAGAAGATTTTTTCATCTACAGATTTTAATATAGGTGATTCAGTAATATTTTCATCCAATTTCAAAAGGTCAAGTATGACGTAGCATTAAAATTTATCTTTGGTATCTGAAACAGCCGTAATTTATTTGACGTTGCACAGTGGCATGAGAAAAAAAAGAGGGAAATAAATCTGTAACTTCTAACCCCTTATTCCGTTTGAATGAAATTGCACATGGCAAAGGGGAAGTGTTGTCGAGTTTAAGTTTTGAATCTGGACATCATGAGCCCGTCAGGAGCTGGGCCAGATGTCTCCAAAGTAGGACACCGGGTATGGTCAATTTTTAAAATGATCCTATTTCTTCGTTTGTGTTCCGATTTCAAAAAAATTACATATATAGAATCTTCCAGGGTTTAAAATTAGTTAAACGTTTTTTACATTTGACTACCGACTGCGCAATAAATATGAATCGTTTTCATATTAATGTGCACAAATACTGAAAATATACAAACTATAAACCAATGCCATATATGCACAAGCTTCATGGTAGAAATATTTGTCGCAGTTTTTCCAAAAATATTTTGCCTTGTGTGGGAATCGAACAGTCACATTATTTGCTTATGTTTGATAGTCAAGCTGCTAACTCAGTGCTCCATGTACGAGTTATTTTATTGTAAGTTAACAATAGTTTTAACATCAACATATAAACGAATATGATATGAACAAAAAAATTAATGGCTTTGACAGGTGGCGAACCACTAACCTCCCATTTTCCAGTCAAGCACACTAGATAGCTGTGCTAAATGCAAAAGTTCATTACCAGCCTGTATAAAAATAAGTACTTATTCTAGTAAATAAAATAATGTGCTGGGTAACCACTACTCCTTACAAAAGAATGCATGAAATAACTAGTTGTCATTACAAAAATTCACAAAATTTTTGCTGGGGAGTTATTTTATTGTAAGTTAACAATAGTTTTAACATCAACATATAAATGAATATGATATGAACAAAAAAATGAATGGCTTTGACAGGTGGCGAACCACTAACCTCCCATTTTCCAGTCAAACACACTAGATAGCTGTGCTAAATGCAAAAGTTCATTACCAGCCTGTATAAAAATAAGTACTTATTCTAGTAAATAAAATAATGTGCACTCATTACAAAATAATGCATGAAATAACTAGTTGTCATTACAAAAATTCACAAAATTTTTGCTGGGACGTTACTGACTGACTGAATGACTGACTGACTGATTCATCATCGCACAGCCCAAACGACTGAAGCTAGAATCATGAAATTTTAACTGTGGGTTCCTCCCTCCCCAAAACGATCCACTAAGAAGGGATTTTTGGAAATTCGGGGTAACCTTATATCTTCAAAACTAATAAAGATACTAAAAAACTTAAATTTGCATGTTACTCCATTTAAAAAATAAGCTGACAGGTGTCTGGTACTTTTTTGAAATTCGAATCTTTTAGGGAGAAAACGGGTAAAAGCTGTATTTTGGTACTTTTTGGGCAACCCATGTATCTTTTAAACAATTAAACATAGAAACAAATCTTAAATCGTATTCTTTACTTTACAAAAAATAAAAAATATAAGTTTGGTACTTTTTGGAAATTCGAACCCTTAAGGGATAAAAATTGTGTTTATTTTTGGTACTTTTTCATAAAACATATTTTTCTATAATTTGACATAGACATACGAATATTTTATTATCGGGAAAATACATTTTTTTTGAAATTATTAATTTTGATCATTTTTTTAACATTGGTTCCTGGATTCATACATAATTTAACTAACAGGGTGTTATTTGGAACTCGAGTGCCAAGGTGTATATTGGGCCAAATCCGGGTAAACAGTTTTGTACTTTTTTTAAAACATATTTTTTCTTGGGCACATTAACACAGATTTTAATATTTTGATACATGTCTGTAGCATAAACAACTTTTGCAAAATGGAATATTTTTAAAGTTCGAACTTGAGGGGGGTGTTCAAGGAAGAAAAGGGAAATTGGTACATTTCTCCTAATGGAACTTTTTTAATATTTTAAATTATTTCACTTATTGACATTAAAGTTAGCTGATATGTGTCTGAGTGAAGTTTGTGTACTTTAGGTACTTTTTTATTCGTCTAATGGTACTTTTTGAATTTTATATGACAATGGACTTAGAAACATGAAATTAATCATATATGGTCCTAATTGAGTGTAAATTTTAGGGGGAGACTTTTTGGTACTTTTTCTTTAATCGATTGGTACTTTTACTTTTTTGGTAATTGTAATTTCTTAAAAGCTTACATGAGCCCCAGTGGGTGGGAATCCACAAGTGGCTGATTTTTTGTACTTTTTCTATATTATAATGGTAATTTTTGAATTTTCTATAATAATGGACCTAGAAACATGAAATTAAGCTTATATGGTCCTATGTGAGTGAAAATTCAAGCGGATACTTCATGGTACTTTTTCTTTATTATAATGGTATTTTTTTTAATTGTGTATAACAATGGACTTAGAAACATGAAAATAAGCATACACGGTCCTAAGTCAGTGAGAATTCTAGGGGGAGACTTTTTGGTACTTTTTCTTTATTCGAATGGTACTTTTTGTAATTTCTTCACCAATGAACATAGAAACATGAAATAAAGCTTACATAGGCCAGAGTTGGTGGACATCTACAAGTGACTGCTTTTTGGTACTTCTTCTATATTATAATGGTACTTTTTGAATTTTCTATAATAATGGACCTAGAAATATGTAATTAAGCGTATATGGTCCTATGTGAGTAAAAATTCAAGCGGATACTTCATGGTACTTTTTCTTTATTATAATGGTACTTTTTTTTAATTTTGTATAACTATGGACTTAGAAACATGAAATTAAGCATACTCGGTCCAAAGTCAGTGAGAATTGTAGGGGAGACTTTTTGGTACTTTTTCTTTATTCGAATGGTACTTTTTGTAATTTCTTCACCAATTAACCTAAAACCATGAAATTAAGCTTATATGGGAGTGAGTGGAAAACCACAAATTGGGGCTTTTTGGTACTTTTTATATATTCTAATGGTACTTTTTGAATTTGTGAGTGAAAATTCAAGGCCATACTTCTTGGTACTTTTTCTTTGTTCTCATAGGTACGTTTTTGAAATTTACTTTAATGGACCTAGAGTTTCCAAAATAAACCGAAGAATTTCAAAACCGCGGTTTCGTTTTTTTTTCGGTTTTGTGATAATTTATTAAATATTAATTGTTATAGAAACAAAATTAGTTAATAATATAGGAAATGCTATACAAATTTAAAATTCAATCTTGACGGGTTATGGTTTAGTGAATGCGAATTCAAAAGTGATAATCAATGGTACTATTTGTTTATTGCAATGCACTATAGTTCAAAGTATTACTTTTTCCGTGCGAAATTAATATTTTTTTATTTATTTATTTATAAATTTATTATAATTTAAATTACAATAAATCTTAAATTCTAAAGCACTAGCAGCTAAGGCTATCGGCTTGCGAAATTAATAACTATTAAAGTATTCTACTGTTTGATATCAAAATTGGACCATAGGTGGAAATACTTATATTTTCAAGAAATATAAGAAAAAATTAACCCTTTGTCGACCATTAACCCATTAAGAGAAAAATAAAGTAAATTCATTGCTTTTGATTAGAAAAAATTTATTTCATATTAGTTTTGAGTCAAATTAGTTGAATCAGTAATTCATTTTGTAAACACATTTGATTCAAAATATTAATTGAAGTATCAGATAAATCTTCGCACAGTGGTATATAAAAAAAGAGGGAAATAAATCTGTAATTTCTAAATCCTTAGTCCTTAGTTACATTTGAATAAAATTTGACATGCGCAAAGAATAAGTGTTGACGAGTTTAAATTTTGACCGCATGGCCCCACCAGGGGTGCGGCCAGGGGTCCCCATAGTAGGATGCCTCGGGTATGTTCAATTTTTAAAACGATCCTATTTCTTCGTCTGTGTTTTATATTATCTGCTTCGAATGTATTAATACCTTGTATACTGTGGATGTCATTGGTAACCAAAGATACAAATCTGAAAGCATAAATCAACATTAAGCCATATAGTGTTTTCATTTCGAAAATTATCTTAATTTCTTCTGCATTTTTGACATTTTACTTTTAAGTAATTGTTGACAAAATGGCGGACTTTTTCATTCAATAATTTCTTACAGCCCTTAGCAATAACAGGAGCACTAATATTCTTCACAATATATTTAATAATAGCATCATACTTTGTGTTTTTTGGACTTTTTTTAGCCAAATTTCAAAAAGTTAATTTTTTTATAGCACAGTAACCTAGAAAAAATTAAATTACTCAAAAAGCGCAAAAATGCGCAGTATGAAATAAAGTGAAATGAATTCACAACATTTCAATATATTGATTTATTTTTATTTTAAGTTTAACAAACGTTAACATTTTTTTAAAAGCTTCTATAAAGTTAAAGTTTTGTAATCAAAAGAAATTACTTTAAGGTTATCTTTAAAAATTGTAATTTTTAATATAAAGGGAAATAGTTTCCAAATATTTAGGAAAGAAAAATTAAGTACTTAGACGTCTCGTTGTTTTCCATTTTAAACATTATTTAAATTATTCACACACTTTCCGCAATTAACGGTTAAATTGTTCAATATAATATTGATACTATTCACAAATTTTTAAAAATGTATCGAAACTTTGACTTTGAAGGCGTGCTGTCAAGCAGTATTTTGTACTTTACAAAAACCTATTGCGAATTTGATTGCATTGGAGTTTTAGGAACAGGTTGACAACAAAAAATAATGAATAACATCAACTTCGAAATTTGAATTTCGCACGGAAAAAGTGATACTTTGAACTATAGTGCAATGGTACATTTTGAATATTTTATAATAATAAAACTAAAAATTTAAAATTAGGCACCATGATTCTGAATGAATTTGAATTCACAAAAGGTGAATTTAGTGGTAACTTTCTTTTGCATTTTCTATAATAATGGACCCAGAAATATGAAATTAGACATTTACAATTAGATTCACAAAGGGAGACTTAATAGTACTATTTCATTCTTCTAATTGGGGTGGCGAAGCGCACCGGGTCAGCTAGTTGTTAATAAATATCTAAAAAAAATTGCTGATATGAGTATTATTTAATTTTATTGCTTAATTATTATATTGCTTAATAACTGTTACCATTTTTTTCTGTGTATATGATATCATAATCGCCCCTATAAAGTAATATCGGTTTTTGCTATCATATACATAGTTTTCTGGTTTATTGGGAGAGTCGGACAAGTAGTGTATACTTTGTTTTTAAATGGGAAATCAAATTTGTGTTTATTTATGTATGTTCGTGCAGCTTCATTTTTTTTATTTTTTTTATTTTTATTTTGATTTTATTAATTTGTTTTTTATTTATTTTGATTTTTTTTTATTTACAATGATTTTATTTTTAATTATACATATGTATATGTGTATAAATAAAACCACCGACGGCTGAACTAAACAAATCAAAAAATGCTGCTAATATTAATGCCGATTTCATTGTCATTTGGGATTAACTTAATAATTTAAAATTAAATTCAATTAAGTTATAAGTCCTGAGCTTATACGTGAGGTTGAATCCCGAATGAATCGAAATTATTTGCCGCCAGCACTAAAATTGCAGAGTAATAACTCTGTTAGTTTAAGTCAGTCACCTCCAAAATCCTCTGGTGGTCATTCTTATGTAGGCGGTACTTATTATAATTCTCCAACAATTAGTAGTTCTCCATACCCTACAGTGGGTACTTCACCAATGTGTAATCCGCCATCTTTAGCATTAGCTTCGGCATCTTCTGCCACTTCTGCAGTTAATTACCCAAATAGACGAATTTATGGCAAAGCTTGGAAATTGCCACCAGTTCAAGAAGTTGGTAAGTGGTTCGTTCGTTTTTTTTTTAATTTGTAATTATTATTTTTTAATTATTGTATTATGCTTGTTTGTATTTATTTTTATTTAACAAATAAAAATTATATTTTATATACTTCAACACGAGTCACAAGCCTTTCCTCTCATGGATACTAACTATATATCTATAATGTGTCGTCGAACTTAGTAAAAGAGTTATAATTCTAATTTTTGATATTTATATTTATTTAGGTCGCTATAGCCCCGTACGACGAGCTTCAGAAGGTTCTAAGACTCAATTCCAAGGACCATTACAAGAATGCCAATATCTTCAAAAGGGTATTGCACAGCGCAATTTTTTGGTAGCTCCCAGTCCACCGCTTTTAGAAAACTCAATTAGTTTACCCGGTAAGTTTATATAGCGAAATAAATCGAAAATTTTATAATGTTGGATATTTAAATACAATCTATATATTTCTATCAGGATCTCCCATACATGGTAAACCATCTAGTGCTCATAATATTTTCCGTCGAATTGGTGGTGGTAACTTATCAACTGTTCACGACATAGAAATTCCAGAAGATGCATTGAAATCAATAATTCCTGTGTTGGACCAGTTAGTAAAGGAACAGCGTATTGGCGTGGAATTAGTAAATAAGATTTTATCAACTAGACAAATACCAATGAATTTAGCTGGACATTTTGGTTTACTGGCACATAGTTCGGCCGCCAGTAGTGGTAATCATATAGATCATGTGGGATCTTATTTACAACAACAAATGTTAAGTCTTAGTGTTTCCCCCTTATCTCTACCAAATTCAGCTAATTCTAGTAATTTACAAATGAGTGGATTAGGTCAAGGAAGCGGAGTTAATACGGCTAGCAGTGGCGCCTTAATTCAGCAACAAAATTCCCAACAGAATACAACAATTTCGCAAGGCGACGGCATGGGAGGATTACATTCTAAACAATTACTCGGCGTAGGTTATGCTCAGCAAATACAATTATCTGGAGTAAGTAGTGGTGGACTACTTAGCACTTATCCTGGCAGTGGTTCTGGTTGTCAGTCACCAATTTATAGTAGTTTCAGTGGAACGACTTCTCCGAATCCCTATGTGCCCAATATGTCTTTGTTTTGTGGGAGCAGTAATAGCGGCCAAGGAACCGGTGGTTCTTCCCCCTTACATCAAATTACTAAAGGTATTTCATATCTCACTACTGGCGGTGGTGGTTCCATAACCCGAGGTACTTCAGCTGCAAGCGAAATTACAAATCAGCCTTTAGATTTGTCAATGGATGTCTGTAATTCTGAAGATTCGGAAACACCACAGGGCTCTTTAACTCCACAAAACTGGTTCGTACCGTCATCGCCTTACTACGAGTTAAAACCACTAAATTTATCACCTGTCCAACCTGTTAGAGTTGTTTCCACTCCACCTTCGTCCCCGAATTTGTGTATAATACAAGAAGAAAATGCTAACGGACAAATGTGTCATACAATATCTACTGGCACTCCTTATGCTGGGTGTACTGGTGGTGTTACACCAACCCCATGTCCGGAAAATGTATGTTTGGGAGATGACATCACATCTCCTGGACAACAACTGTCACATCCTCAAATATGTCTTACAGATGTACAAGGAAGTGAAATTACTCTAGTTGCGCTTTCATCCGAAAACAGTGGAGATAGTGACTGCGACTCATTGGATCATAACGCCATGTCTTTAATGTCATTGCAAGGTTTAATAATAACAGAGCCCTCCAGTGATATGCCCTCCATAACAAGAGGCATTGGGCGTAAGACTAGTTTGGAAACAGATTTTAATTCAACTATGTCGCAACATACAACAAGTTCCAATCAACCAAATGATAGAAGAGGAAGCGACAAATCTTTGGGATTTTCAGATGACTCATTAAGTAATGATTCTAACAACCTCTCACCATGTCAAGAACCATCAGCCTCGTCGGGTTTTAAATCTGATTCCCATTCAGAAATTGGTGATCAAACCGAGGGACATTTGACGCCCGATTCAATGTGTGACTCACGTCGCATGTCAGATGAAATGTGCTATGAAGTCCCATTACCACATGAATGTTCAAATTTGGATACCACGCGAATACTGCAAATGGTAAAACAGACTATAGACTCAACAATGCCACCAAAAGGATTCATCCTTCATAATGCTGATGATAGTACTACATCAACATCATCATCTGCTACTAGTGCTAGTAATTGGGCAGAAGCTAGATTGAGCAGTACCTCTACAGGCACAACTGATTCCTCACTGTATTCTATGGATATTTCAACCTCGTCAAATACTACAAATCTAAGTTTGGAATACTCTGGAGGTTTACAAATTGAAGTGCAAGTTTGTGAAGGGCGTAGTAGAGACAATCAGACTACTAGTAAAGGTATTAAGCTGCGACGCATATCTGGAGATCAATTTGAATATGGAAAGTTATGCCAACAGTTAATAAACCAACTCACTATGCAACAAGTGGCGGCTTAAATATCATATCCTATCCTATATAATGCAGTACTACATCAACATCATCACCTGCAACCAGTACAGGCAATTAGCCTGAAGCTAGATTGAGCAGTACCTCTACAGGTACAACTGATTCTTCACTGTGTTCCATGCATATTTCTACTTCTTCAACTACTTTGGAGGTTTGCAAAATTAAGTGCAAGCTTGTGGACGTTGTAGTAGATACAATCGCAACAGTAAAGATATTAAACTGCGACGCAGATATGTGTATAAATTTGAACTTGAAAAGTTATGCCGACTGTTCACAAGCCAACTCTCTATGCAACAAGTGATGTTTTAACAATATGATATCCCATCATACTATAAAATATATTTATAGTTTTCCAAATACCAACAACTAACTATCTATGCACTGAATCTAAAGATCCTGGCTCAAATTTATACTTAATCAAATTTAATAGGGCTAAAAATTAAGACTTTAGTTTATTTAATTATTTGTATTCCAGTTAATGTTATCATAATACTTTATAGAGCAATCAATTTGCTTATCACAATTTACAAATACAATTTGATCGATTAAATTTTTATCAACGAAATGAGAAGATCCCAAATGATAAATTTGTTCTAAGTTCATACGAAATTTGCATAAATTTTACAAAATCTGTAAATAAATTTACTTACATGTATATTACGGTGTGTCGATTAGTATGGATGAATAAAAATTACATAATTATAAATAAATCGACAAATCCTAATGTACATGCATTACGCAATGTATAAATAAATATTCATATGTACATAAGACCTGGCCTTAAATATAGATAGGTTTGTCTTGTATGGGTCTAATTTTGTTCGTCTATGTCTAAAATTACTAATTTAAAATTTGGGGTCTCTTGGATAACGAGAACCCGTACCGGAAATCGACTGAAAGTTGCAAATTTGAGTTAAAAGGCTATTTATTTTTTGTTTTCTTCAAGATTGTTGCTATCTAGATAATCTGGTCTTAACGTTTGACATACATAAATATTTTTGAGTAAATAATCATTTCAACAAAGTTCAACAAATTTTTTGACGAAATCAGAAAAACCAAAATTGTTTAAATGCTTTACATGATATGTCAATGAAATCTACAATTTCTTCACTGCACGTAACCTGCAGCTATCACCAACGAAGTCATCGATAACACTCTTCACCACCTGGAAGAAGGAGGTAAAACACAACTTAGGCATCATGGTCTACGGCGTACAAATTCCGACAGTGAACCACCCGAAAATCTTGGGTGTCACTTTTGATAGCCTTTTTACCTCCTCAGCACACGCCACTGCAATCACGCATAAACTGCGAAATAGGAACAAGGTCCTCAAGGCACTAGCCGGCAGCACTTGGGGTATGAACAAAGAAACCTTGCTAGCAACGATTGGCCGGTCAGTGGTTAACTATGCTGCTTCAGTGTGGTCGCCTTCGTTAAGTGATACTCAGTGGAGAATTATTCAAAGCTGTCAAAATACAGCCTTACAGCTGCCTCCAAATTACCTCCAAAAACCACCTTCACGAGGAAACTAAGGTTCTACCGGTCAAGGAACATAGCGTCATGCTGACGCAACAGTTCCTTCTGGGATGTCACCGGAGGAGTCATCCAAAATTCAACATCACCCAGTTGGAGTCTCCCCCGAGGCATGTCAGACAGGACCTTAGGAAATACGAAGAGAGCATACAGAGGTATGTGCATGATCCATTGGATCGTAGCTCGTATATGACAGCTTTGAACAACATTCATAGAGACGCCATCAATTCCGCGGTAGCAGGATACCGCATGAATGTCGTACTTGGAAGTTGCCCACCACCGATAGCAGACGCCGAGAAGATTCTGCCGCGGAAAACAAGAGTCGTTCTGGCACAACTTAGATCAGGATGGAGCAACAGGCTTAATGCCTTCTGGTACCGCATAGACTGCCGTCCTCAACTTATGCCCAGCATGTGGTCATTATCCTCATGATACCCTCCACATTTTCAACTGTCCAGCCAGCCCTACTTCACTACGTCCAGTAGATTTATGGACCCATCCAGCAGAAGTAGCACAATTTCTTGGGGAAAAAACTGTTCACGCTGCTACAACAACAACAACATGATTTTAGAACTTTGAATAGATGTTCAGTACGGGTTCTCCTTATCCTTATCAGTTAGTTTTAGGTACTAAAGAACAATGACCCATCCGAAACATGAATATTTTTAAGGACAGGTCTAGTGTACATGCTTTACGCAATACATACATTTTTCAATTGCAAAGCACAATTATATGTAAGCATGTAAAACTAGATGAAAAGTATTAGAAGTAATGAACAAGTTAAATTATGTATATTAATAAATAGTAGTATAAGATAAGAAGGAACATATTTACAGTAATGTTTTTATCTATTTTATCTGTTAAACGAATTAAAGATACAACAGAGTTTAGCTAATTCATGTCATTCCAAACTATAATAATAAATACTATGTACATACTTGTAATTTTATAGGGAATCCAAAAACTTTTGCTGTTATTTGCTATATATTACACAGGTCTACAATGATTTTGGTGCCGCCAAAACTAAAAGTGATTTTAAGTATATCCGATACCTTTTTTTGAGAAATTGCAATATTATATTACAATATTTTATTAAATTATTTTACAGTTTATAAGCATCTTTTTCAAACAGTAATCTGATGGAAACGTTCTCCTTGTTCTTCTTGTGAACAAGATGCCTTAAGCGAGAAATCTTAAGGCATGGTTAACACTTCAAAATCGCTGTCAAGTTCATCCGAAAAAAAAAATCTTTATGTCAGAGAAATCTGATAGATGTTCATTCGTAGGAGAAGGTACGTCGGCTGAATACAGTAGAGGCCTTTTAGCGGACGGTAAATCAGGATATGACGTTTTTCTTTTATTCATACCATGTAATTAATAGGATTACGAAATGGGCATACGAATTTACTTATGACAGACAATATTGAAAAATTAAACTATATTAAAAGCAAACATTTTGAATACAAACCACTAACGGTATTTCGGCACCAAAATAGTTTTCTTTATTTGACCTGTGTTATTATTTAAATAAGTCATTCATTTGCCGTTAATTAAAATCATAAACACTTTAAAATCAGAGTTATAAAAAACTCGATAATTTTTGGTTGAAATTGAAACCGTATAATTTTCAGTATTCCTAAGTTCATTAATTTTACTTTAGTTTCATTATACATATACTTAAGTATTTAATTTTTTCCGTAATGCACCCATAGATTAGAAGCAATCAATGCCCAAATATATTTTATGAAAAAATATATAAATTTTTAAGTGATTACAAACATACATACATATATTATTTTTTAAGAAATTAAATAAAGACTGCTGTGATTAAATAAAATATGTTTAAATTATAAAAATGTTATATAATTAAATTATTTAACTTTTAATGTCTCTTAATTAAAACAAAATTATTTTTAAATCTCAAACATTGTGGACTTATTTTATGAAAACATGTGTGAATGCATTACTATTTGGATTTGGATCAAAAGGATAAACATTTTTTAAAAGGAAATATATGTATTATTAGTATCAAGAGAAAGGTCTTTGAAATGCGCTTTCAAATATATATGGGCATTTCCAACGATTAGTCAACCAGAATAAAATGTTGATAATCATCGTGTTTTATTGAAGATATTTCGATATAATTTGGAACATATATTTTTTAGGCCCAAGGACGAAGCCTACTGAAACTGGATGAAATCTGTCCTCCCGAAATTGGACTTTATCGGTCATAAATGTTTAATTTATCTAGATATCTACACAAATATTGTTCCAAGTAAGTTTTATGTATACCGAATTCATGTCACCAAATTTTATTATGATTGGTCCATAATTAGTCATAGCTCCCATATAACCTCCGCTTCCGTAAATCACTTTAATGTTCATAAATCTCACAAAAATGTTGGTATACACATACAATTCAACATAGAGATAAACTACGACCTCATTTCATGGTGATCGGTCAATAATTGGTCATAGCTCCACTAAGGCCCACTTCGAAAATTACGCATGAATATAAATTATTTAATTTTTAAAAGATAAATGTTACTTAGTGTATTATATGGTCGGACTTGACCGACCATACTTAGTTATTTGTTAAGAAAATTTGAAGATATTTATGGAAAAATGCATGGTCATAATCCAAAAAAAGAAGTTTCGATTGCGATTGCGATTTCAGAAATAAAACCTGATTTAAATAGTAGATATCACAGATTATACAGATATGCAACCAATGATAGGTGTCAAATATGTAATATCGAACCGTATGGTTATTTTGACGTTTAAAACTATTTTATTATGGTCGTAATCTACAGAGCGAGAAAAAACATAGACTTTTTTTATAAGTAATGAGTGTGAGAAACCATCTATATGAATGTAAAAAACAAACATTGAAATTTAAATACAAATTTGTGTAAATAAAATAATAATAAAATTATCAATCAAAATTAGAAAAATATTGTGAAAAAACTCAAAGAAAATGTAAATGTACGGCCAATTATAATTATACAACCAACTACTCGTATTATTAAAGAAGAATCCGTTGAACCTATAGAAGGAAAATGTAAGCTTGTTCCCACATTGTCACTTAAATCCGGATCATTTGAAATGTGCTGAATGTGGGACGTAATGTCGAGAAGTTTGTTGTTATAAATGTGGCAAGTCATTTAAAGATGCTCACGTATTCACAAATTAACACATTTGTCGGAAGAGGAAAAAAGTTTGCCTGCAAGAAATGCGTCAAATTGTAAGTGTTAATAATTTAAAACTTGTGCTGTGTTCTTTAAAATCTGTAATATTTGCGGTAAATTCATCTGTTCTAGTGCAGACTTCAAAATACATATGTATGAACAAACTGGAAGGCATACCGCAACCAGTTATAAGCTATGATATCGGCGGTTTGCGATTGACTAGATCAAGAGGACTAAAGCGGCAAAAAAAAACCAAATATCTAGTGGATGAAAAAGCAGAGCATCTTCATTTCAGCATTTTCCCCAAAATATATTAATTGATAAATATATTTAGATTTCCCATAATCTTAGAAAATATGTTAATTCAACTAAATTAAATATGCTTATGGTTCGATTATGGATGGAAACCATGTCGAAAGTTCTTCCCAGCAAAAATTGCCAGTTTTGGTTGTTTCTTTAAACACAAAATTGCTAACCAATTTTTTTACATTTTATTTATTGTCAAAATAATTTGAAATATTGTACATACATACACATTAATAGTAACTTATGTTGAAAAGAGGGACAAACAAATAGTATTATACCATTGTCCCTCTCTTCAAACCACGATCATTTTGACACTTATTTATTGGTTGTTTTTTGGTTGACATATTTGTAAAAACAGCTGATTCATATCTGTAATAATCTGTGGTAGATATCATAGAATAAACACATAGAAGAGTAATATATATGGAAAAATTACTCTCTTTTCACACATACTGGTCAAGGTATATTAATTATAATTAATATAATATATAATTAATATACCTTGATATTGGTCAAGGTGCATTAAATAAGGTGCCATCGGCAGCACAGCTGATTATAGAAATAGCTCGCACAAATGTCAAACTACATATATAAAAAATATCCGTCCGTACGCCCGTATGTCAAACTCTATATATAAAAAATAAGTGAATTCGCCTATATTTATTTCAATTCGCCACTGCTGTCACCTTGTTAAATACGCCTTGATACTGGTGATACCATGGCGTAATGATTATAAGGTGTATGCGTTACGGCAACAAATACAACAATACAAAAACAAATAACTTTTATAGTGTCAAAAACAACTGACATAATGTATACAAACTACAGCAAAACAAAATTTTGACAAGATTGAAGTTGTAAACAAACTCGAGCAAAAAAATAATCAGCTGTTTGATTAATGTCACCTTGTACATCATTACACCATGGGTGATACAATAACAACCAAGGCGAATTCATACAAGGTGGTGGTAGTTCTACAAAAACAACAAATGTCAAAAATTAAACAAATATGTATTAAAACTAAATATAGTGTAGATAATTGAATAGTGAGGGCTTTACTTATTTATGCAAAATATAAATATTTTGTTAATTAGCTTTGAATATATAGATGTTGAAGTATAAAAACAAGCTTTGACAGATGTTAGAACCAAACAAGCGAAAAAAGAGTAATCAGCTGAGTGACTGACTCCACCTTGTATAAATTCGCCTTGATAACAACCCTACAAGAACAGTGACGGTCATTTTACCGGTCATATGAATGGCATTGTTGATAGAAATATCCATCATCGCGTAGAACTAAGTTTCTATCATTTTCTTAAGGCCAATATGAAAAAAGTGATGGAAACTTTTGTGTACGTGTGATTTTGCATCCTTTTCTAATTTATGCATTTTGTCGTCCATAGAACATATATATGCACTGCTTACTCTAATATTGTTTACTAGTCAACGTTGATGTATATATCGGTCACAGTTGACAAATCAACCTTGATGGATATACCGGTCACAGTTGACTAATCAAACTTGATGGATATATTCGTCACTGTTGACGGACATATCAGTTGAAATAAAATACGATTTATTTCAATTAATTTCTATATATTAAATGAAACTAATAAAATTGTTGCCCTTTGTTCCCAATAGGAACCACAGGACATAATTATACATATATATACAATTAAATAAAAAAATGTATTAAAACTGCCTTTGAAAAACATATGAAATTTGAAGAGGGATTGTAACTTATGCCCGGATTTCCTGTTAAGGGAGTAACAAATTGTTTAAAATTACTATTTAATTTTTAATTTCATTAATCAACTTACTTTGCTTTCGTAATTCTGGTTTTTAACAAACCGCAGTGGTGACAAAAATTCTGTATATTTGTTATTGTAAAAGTTTGTTGGTTTGAAATTTTTTAACAAACCGCAACATAACCTTAAAATAATCTAAAAAAAACCACGGTATTATTTTTTCGCGGTTGTTAAAAAAGTTCACGCACCAAACGCCATAAAGTTTTTCATGAAATATTTTCAATTATTTTAAAATATCGGCAATAACATGTGAAATTTTATTCCCATGAAATATTCATTTCCCTCTAAGGGAAAATTGCTATCGGGAATATCACGATGAACTTTACATTCACAATAGTTGATTTTGTTTGTAACAGCTGTTTATTGTTTACAAAATTCCATCTAAAAATTTCACAACAAGGGGAATTTTTTCACGTGAACAAAGTTGATGAACGAAAAAAGGAAAAGGGAAAATATTTCATGTGAAATATTGATTCGCGATAGGGGTGAATATATTTTATTTTAATAATAACTGCGGACATACTTCAAAAGATAATTTTTAAGTAAGGGAAGTATCCCTCGCACTTGCAAAAAAAAATATGAAATTATTTATATAATTTTTCGGAGAAAAAAAAATTTGATTTATTTTAGAAATTGGTGTTGGTGCGTGATGTTTTTGATTCCAAATGACCTAAAAAAATGATTTTCATTACTTATACAACATTGGCCTTCACGTGGTGGTATGCCAAAAATTTCGCTAAAATTAGTTATATGCCTAATGTTCATGAGTAGAGTTATGGAAATATTAATTTAGAAAAAAATTGAAAATTTTACAATATTTAGTAATATTACCTATTATATTATTACTTAAAAAGGAATACGTGGAATATAAGCCATAAAATGCCAATAATTTTCATGGAATTAAAAATGTAATGTTTTTCACATACATATTTTAAATACTACCTGACTTAGGTACAACCGCTCGAATATTATTAACGGGACATTTAATAATTACATTGCTAAATAACACTGCAGCCACACGATCAAGTTTTTCTTGATAGTCTTTTACATATACTGTTTGTGAAAATTTATAAAAGTTGAAAGCTGTGACGTAGGCAGCACGCAACTTGAAAACAATTTTAGTACAAATTGGGCAAAAACC